>NC_087173.1:7320485-7340485 GCF_035594125.1 Scylla paramamosain
GAGTGAGGAAGATAAACGAAGAGAACTATTATAGAATCTGTAGCGAAGGGAGAAGAGAAAGTTGTAGTACCATAACACAGCGCCATAAAGTAATAAGATGGTAAATATAGTTTCTGATAACGACAGCCAGCCACTTTCAGGTCAGACCAAGTAATGAGGTTATGGCGTATCTAACAAAGGAGAGACGGTCATGACTTGCTTCTTCGTTGTCCTCCTCCATCAGTCGTCATTGTTTTTGTTTATTTATGCTTTGACGTCACAATTTATCTGAGTCCTACAGTGTGTGTGTGTGTGTGTGTGTGTGTGTGTGTGTGTGTGTGTGGCGCGGGGTTAGTTGTGGTACGTACAGTGTGGTGATGGTGGTTGATGTCCTTGATGTTACTACTACTCCCTCCCTCCTGCTGCTCCCCCACTCCCGTCCTCCCTCCTCTTCTCTGTGTATATACGTACTCCTCCCCGTCCCTTCCCCCTTCTTCCGTCCCACCCAGTTCACCTGTCTGTCTGCCCGAGAGAGAGAGAGAGAGAGAGAGAGAGAGAGAGAGAGAGAGAGAGAGAGAGAGAGAGAGAGAGAGAGAGAGAGAGAGAGAGAGAGAGAGTCTACGATGGTTTGTCATGCTTACGTTATCAAATGTTAAAAAAAGGTTGCATGACGTATCTGTACCCACAAGTAAGAATAATTCCTTGCCTTCCCAGCCCATCCTCCTTCCTTCTCTCCTCTTTCCTCCTCCCTTTCTTTCTCTCCCATACTCTCTCCAACGCTCTTCCCCTTCTCACCTCTCTTCAGTATCTTCACTCTTGTCTGTCTTCATCTCCCCTCTCCTCTCCTCTCCTCTCCTCTCCTCTCCTTTCCGAGGCTGTGGTATCCCTCAAATCCTTCTCGGCATAGTAGCCTACTGTGAAATCAAGACCGCACGATATCTAGAAAAAAACATAGGCGAGAGCAGAGGGAATGTGTAAACAAACTCTCTCTCTCTCTCTCTCTCTCTCTCTCTCTCTCTCTCTCTCTCTCTCTCTCTCTCTCTCTCTCTCTCTCTCTCTCTCTCGTAATTAATCGAATGAAGCTCAGCAGTAAGAAAAACACGTATTTTCTTCCTTAATTCTGGCACTTTATGATTAGTGCACGCAATATGTACCCAGAGAGAGAGAGAGAGAGAGAGAGAGAGAGAGAGAGAGAGAGAGAGAGAGAGAGAGATTGTGGAAAGATTATGAACACATCTCATTTTCTTAACATTTTATCAAATGTCAACATCATCATTTCCCGCGTTACGTGTGTGTGTTTGTGTGTGTGAATTAGATAGGAGAGAGAGAGAGAGAGAGAGAGAGAGAGAGAGAGAGAGAGAGAGAGAGAGAGAGAGAGAGAGAGAGGGGTATGGAAAAACACGAAGGAAGAGAGAGGAGAAATTAATAGCTTCTGAGTGTGATGGGAGGAATGAGCTGAGGATAGGGAGTTGCGTGTGGCTTCAAGGTCGAGAGAGAGAGAGAGAGAGCACGCCACATTCCCCACGTGTGAAAACCCTGGCAGTTCAGATTACCGTCATATCCTTGGTGTCTGTCTGTTTGTCTATGTGATTACCAACAGCAGCGCATACGGCCTGTCAGTTTCTCGCCTCATTCATTTACAATCGTGCATGTTATAAAGGACTCCAGCATTTTTCCTACCGTCTCTTTATGTCTGTAGCTACTAAGTTTCCACCTGCGAGTGACCAAGTGGCGTCCAGTGTCCCGCTAAAGAGTGAGGGAGGGAACTCAACTCAATGGAGGTGCTTTAGAACCCGGGAGAGACTGAAACGCAGGAAAAAGGAGCGAAGAAAAAAGGAATAAATATAGTGCTGAAAATTGTGTTGAACTTGAAATAGAAAACGTGGTAGTGTTGAGTTGAGAGAAAACCGGAAGACAAAAAATGGGTGCTAACTCCTCCCATCATGAGCCTCTCGGGGAGTACCAGAGGGGAAGTCACGCCCGCGGTTCCTCCTATACCACTGCCCACACTCGAGCTGCCCAACACGCCCGTGCCTCCCTTAGGAAATCACTGAGGAAAAAGAAACGTGACAAGCTGGAGCATCGTGATGAGAATAATAAGGAGAACCAGCGGGAGGAGGCAGGAGGAGATGTTCGAGATGCGCCCGCCCATCCTAAGGTAAGGAAAAAAAAAAAAACTGACCAACGGTGACTGGTGCTCCAAAGAAAAGGTGCCAACAATTTATCTTAATTTTTCTTGCTTTACTTCTTCGATTCCGGCTGTCAGGAACTCGGGAAAGAAGGGAAAAACAAGCCAGTTAGGCAGGCTTTTTATATTGCATCTTGATCTTGCACTTTTCTTCTTTTAGTGATCACAATATTAGTCTTTCTAATGATTAGCTCTTAAAAACAATGTAGCAATATATATTATCCCCCTTCACGTCCTATTTCCCTTTCCTTTAGATTACTAAAACAAAACTTTGCAATGTGTTCAAAAGTGTCATTAGGCAACTATAATAAAAAGACAATTTTACTGATACATTTTCCTTCATAGGTTGCAGTACTTATTATCTGCATCTAATACCTTGGATAGACGTGAGGTGGTTGCATTACTTTTCGTCTTCTCAATCGGTTAACAACACTGGGATAGGAAACATTATTTCCCTAATATAAGAAATGGCAATTATTGTATACTGCCGTGTTGAAAAGAAAAGAAAAAGTCTTTCCCTATGTGACTGCTGTGTTAACTTTTTTCATATACAATTGTGCAACACATACATAAAAATAGATGTTTATACGAGTACCTGCTCTTTATGTCTAACTTACTTTCCTCCCTCTAATGTTACAAGGCCGTAGCGAGACCATTGGAGTTTGCCGTATTAATAATAATCATAATGAATTAATTATATTAACCTTCTGTCCAAGCAGACTGAAGCTTCTTGTGATTTTTCTTCCCCACTTGATCTCTTCCGTATTAAGTTTGCCATCAAATGTGTGTCAAGGCAGTCGGTGTGTGTGTGTGTGTGTGTGTGTGTGTGTGTGTGTGTGTGTGTGTGTGAAGTTTTGTTCGGATGACGCAGTGTTCTCAGCACTGGAGAGAGAGAGAGAGAGAGAGAGAGAGAGAGAGAGAGAGAGAGAGAGAGAGAGAGAGAGAGAGAGAGAGAGAGAGAGAGATTCATCCTACCTCATGTAACACACACAGACACATTCTCTCTCTCTCTCTCTCTCTCTCTCTCTCTCTCTCTCTCTCTCTCTCTCTCTCTCTCTCTCTCTCTCTCTCTCTCTCTCTCTCTCTCTCTCACACAAGATTGTTTATTTAAGCGGTTAAAGAAGTTTGTGCCGTAGGGGGAGAGGCTGTAAGGGAGAAAGTGGTCAGGTGTGTGTGTGTGTGTGTGTGTGTGTGTGTGTGTGTGGAAAAACATGAACAGGTGGTGTAGAGAAAGGAAAGTCTCTCTCTCTCTCTCTCTCTCTCTCTCTCTCTCTCTCTCTCTCTCTCTCTCTCTCTCTCTCTCTCTCTCTCTCTCTCTCTCTCTCTCTCTCTCTCGTTATTTTAATGCTGAGAGAGAGAGAGAGAGAGAGAGAGAGAGAGAGAGAGAGAGAGAGAGAGAGAGAGAGAGAGAATCAAGTACGACGTCACGAAGTAAATAAATAATAAATAAATAAATAATAACCTCAAAACCAATTTTATTAAGAGGTCAAGGTTAAGAATGTTCAATGTAATATCTTTAGGGCTCTTAAGATTTTATTGTTTAGTTTACTCTCTCTCTCTCTCTCTCTCTCTCTCTCTCTCTCTCTCTCTCTCTCTCTCTCTCTCTCTCTCTCTCTCTCTCTCTCTCTCTCTCTCCCTCCCTCCCTCCCTCCCTCCCTCCCTCCCTCCCTCCCTCCAAGACCTTTCATTGCACACTCACACTTCTGACCTTTGTCCTGGAGCTCACCTTTGGCGAGGGGTTTTTATGAACTAACGGTTCTGGCAACTTGTGTGAGTCTCTCTCTCTCTCTCTCTCTCTCTCTCTCTCTCTCTCTCTCTCTCTCTCTCTCTCTCTCTCTCTCTCTCTCTCTCTCTCTCTCTCTCTCTCTCTCTCTCTCTCTCATTAGTATTTAGGAATTGCCATAATGTGTGATGTGTATTTCCTTACTTAAGTTTGTTTATGCATGTCCTGTGTTAATTTCTTTGATTTATTCTCGACATTTACCCAACATTTTGTATTTGAATATTTGTTAAAACCGTATCTGTGTATTTCTAGGATTTAATTATTATCCATTATCTGTTATTCCTTTCACTCCTACACGATTGTTTATATGCTACCCCTTCGTATTATCACACATCCCCATCCTGTGTACTCTGTCATAACGGCGCTACGGAGGGTTTCCCCTTGACACTCTTGCTCCAGATGTCTCTCCCCATCAGCTCTCACACTCCTTTCTTGTCTGGTGCTGTTGGAGGAAAGAGTAAGCTGCGTTTCAGTCCTTGAGAAGTGCAGCGTCGTGTCACTTTCGGCGGTGACCGTGAAGCGTTACTTGCGTGAACTTCGAGAGGATTGCCTAGCCAGTGTGTGTGCTGCATCTGGCCACCCTAGTCACTGATATCCGTGTTGTGCGTTATCTAAGAATATTGTATTGATGGGTTACTCTCCGAATTGTGTTTGCGGACAGTAACTATTTATAAGTTATCTACATACGTGTGTCGTTTTCAAGTGTGATTTGTGAAGTATCTCTTGTTCCACCATCTGGACCTCAGTTTGGAAGCTTTTTTGTGGTGCAGAAACTTGCATACGTGTGTAGGTTTGAAAGTGCTACCTTGGTGTTACTGTAAGGCCTTTTGTCACTTCTTCGTGCCTGAGTTTGGACGAAGCAGCGACAATGAGCCGAGAAGAATTGTCTCGGCCTAGATCGGCCAGCAGCGGCAGTGAGGTTAAGAAACACCAGGCACTGACCGCCACTCAATCCGATCCTCTCGATACCAGTTCTTACTTCATGGTGAGTTTTTGGCGGCCTAGGCGTAAATTTATGTACCCTTACCCTCTTTCAGGATCCCTTAGTGTATGTTAACTACATGAGGCACGTCAAAGGCAGTGAAAGTGGATTTTCTTAGAAGGAATGTATACACTGAGGAGTTTTGAGATTATTATGTGTTCTGAAATTATAAATATTATTTTCAAAGGCAACATGATTTGTCGGATTCTCATTGGTCTTATTCCTGCTAGTGATTTAGAAATCTTAAATTATCACCGGAATTGTGAGAACATTCTTGAAAATGCCATTAACGTCCACTACAGCCACTTTAAAGCAGTTGAGATATGACACCGAGGTGTTAAAGAATCCGCTCATGGGTGCTTACGTTTAAGGAGATGTAAAATATGAATCCTTTCCCTTACGATCCCTCGTGTGCATCAAATGCATCTCACTCTCCAGAGGATCCATAAGCAGATCTTGATCGAACACAGCTGGGACTTGTATGTAGTGCTTATGTCTAACAGATTATAAAAAAGTTCGTTGCTCCCACATTCCTCAAGCTACGACATGCACAACTACAACCTCATTTTCATGTACGCACGCATGCACTCTTCCTCCTCCTACTACTACTATAGAGGGAGATTGTACGCCGTTATCTCTCCTTCCTACTTCCACCCTCTCCTATTGAACATAGCACAACGTGGCATGGTGTGGCATCGTTATAATGGCATCGTCCCTCGTGCTATATCCATCAGTTATTCTTGTGGTGTTGCTGTTTAATCTATTGCTGATGCATGCATTAACTTCCATTTTAGTTTTGGTGCTGCTCGCGTCGCTCACTAGTGGAGTTGGTATAGAAATAGAGCCTTTGAGTGTGAAAATAATCAGATTCAAATGTGTTTCTGTGCTTCATTATGCGGGATTAAAAAAAAAATTAAGTTGATTCATATGGCGAGACTGCGAAAGTGGCAACATGTGGTGATGACCGACAGTCTCCTTCCTTCCCTAGCACTTTATTATTTTGATCGCCAGGTGATAGGAAAATAATGAAAACTATTGCATCCTGGATCTCTCTCTCTCTCTCTCTCTCTCTCTCTCTCTCTCTCTCTCTCTCTCTCTCTCTCTCTCTCTCTCTCTCTCTCTCTCTCTCTCTCTCTCTCTCTCTCTCTCTCTCTCTCTCTCTCTCTCTCTCTCTCTCTCTCTCTCTCTCTCTCTGTGTGTGTGTGTGTGTGTGTGTGTGTGTGTGTGTGTGTGTGCTTTTCTTTCCTTTGTTCACCCTTTATATTTACTCCTCAATACATTTATTTATTAATTGTTCTATTATTATTATTATTATTATTATTATTATTATTATTATTATTATTATTATTATTATTATGATTATTATTATTCCTTTACTTCTTCATGTCACATTCACACTGCCTCTTCTCTCTGTCAGATTGAGGGACCAAGCTGCTCGCGGGGAAGAAGGATGGACCGGCTCAGACGAAGCTTCCGTGAGAGTTTCCGGAAGAAGAAGGACCATCACGTGACGGAGGCTTCCAAACCCCACCAATGGCAGACAGACGAGGCCTCAGTCAGGGCGGGCACGTGTTCCTTCCCGGTCAAGGTGCGTGATGGCTCACCTGACAGGGCGCCGTAGTACCCTCATTGTTGCGACGTCATCAATTTTTATCATAGGTCCATATTCAGAAACGCTCTGCTCTTTCACCTGGATTGTTTTCAAAGGCCACATAAATTATTAGCCTGGTTCTTGAAAGTGTTTTTCCTTTTAATGATGTAGAAATTATATTAATCTATCATTAGAACAGTAAAATCATTCATAAAACCATGTGACTTCAATTAGAGCCTTTTGAATGTCATGGAGGTGCGGCGCAGATTGTTTCACATAATGTAGAAATGTTAAATTAACATATAAATCCCATGCCTTTTTTTTTCTCTCATTTTTATTTATAACTGATATCTTTAACAAGTATCTCCCGCTATATGACTATCTTATCTATAACACATGTATATTCGTCCCTCATGTGACACCATCATATCTTTTGGTTATCTGCAACTTATCTATAGATTATTGTTACTTTCTACTGTACCATTGTGCTGTATATTCCCTGGCTGTAGTCATTCATTCATAATTAATAGACAGTTTTTTTTAATCTTAATATGGGTAAGTTTTATGAAGCTACAGATCTAGGCTATTGCTAGGTAATTAATAGACAGTTTTTTTTATCTTAATATGGGCAAGTTTTATGAAGCTACAGATCTAGGCTATTGCTAGGTACTCCTTCTTGCCGTCCTTGAGACAGTAAAGGCCTGGGCCACTCCATGGAGTGGTAAATCTAAACAACAGCTAGGTACTCATCACTCGTTCTTTAATTTAATTTTCATCTAAAGTTACATACATAAAAATAGTATTCATAGTTTCCTGGTGTAGTGTTCGGTATTGTATGCTTCACTACTTCACACTAACTGTATTTCTTCTTTTATTTCTAGGTTTGGTACAAGGGGAATTTTTCTTTTGTTGTGACTGAGTTTTTTTTTTTCTTTTGTCATCCACTCATATTACCTACATCTGTTCCTTATCTTATGTTTAAAAATACACACACACACACACACACACACACACACACACACACACACACACACACACACACACACACACACACACACACACACACACACACACACACACACACACACACACACACACACACACATTTTTCCTGTTTATCACAATTCATGGTATAAGTAAACAAATACAACTAGGAAAATAGATGCACACACACAAGATTTTTTTAGGTGTGATTGTAATATATATATATATATATATATATATATATATATACACACACACACACACACACACACACACACACACACACACACACACACATTTTTCCTGTTTATCACAATTCATGGTATAAGTAAACAAATACAACTAGGAAAATAGATGCACACACACAAGATTTTTTTTTTAGGTGTGATTGTATATATATATATATATATATATATATATATATATATATATATATATATATATATATATATATATATATATATATATATATATATATATATATATATAAAGTGGCTCTAATTTGATTAAGAATTGAGTGGATGCTTGTAGTTTGATTATCATACAAAAAATACTGAAAGGATGTCATAAGGTAATAGAGAATAGCTGTCACTTTTGGTATGTGAAGTAGCTTTCACATGAGGGAGGATTAAATAGTAGACAGAAGCTTCCAAAGAGAAAGAAGAGAAAAGGAATATCTAAGGATGGTGGTTAATTTTTTAAGAACTGGAGAATTTGAACAAAACAGGACTTATCTGATGAGGGTAAATGGAAGAATAAGGGGACACAAGTGGAATATGAAAGTCTGCTCTAAGCATTTGCCATTAACATAGAATCCTGTGCTGGTGGTTTGGCAAATCAAGTAGAGTGGAAATTTTTATTCAAACAAAAACTTATCATTATTTTAAGATTTTGAGTTAGGGTAATAGGGTAAATACAGAAAATCAAGCAGAGCTTAACTTAGATTATCTTTGCTGCTACTTGGTACACAATAAACATTAAAGGCTCTCATTCTCTTACGGTAACTAGTCATACTCAAATTGTGTGTATTACATTTCAATATAGACCACACATTACATGTTTCCCCTCCCCCTTACAGTACTTGGGCTGTGTGGAGGTGTTCGAGTCCCGGGGGATGCAGGTGTGTGAGGAGGCCTTGAAGGTGCTCAGGGTAAGTTATTCTCTTTTTTTTTAGGAACTAATTGGTAGAAATAAAAACTGGTATTTGCACTGTACATGTACTGTTGACCCAGAATTGTGAGATTATCAAGGTCAAGATCAGTAAATCTTTTTTAAGTCAGCATCATTCAGTTCTGCACAACTTGTGTGATAGAGATTTGCTGTAACATAGTGTGACTGATTATAGTACCCGTGTAGTAACCTTAACATGTGTTTTGAAACAGAAATTGCTCTAAAGGTGTAAATTATAGAGAAGCTACCAGAACTTTAGGGGGTTATTCAAGGTGCATGACTCACTCCCAATCAAGCCATAATGGCTGCCATGACCCAGGTGGAATTTGCTTTACCTTATCTGTCTGGTCACCACAATATAACATTTAGTTCATTCTTGGTATTACACAATGAACTGTCATGATGGAGCAAAGATTTTTCTGAATGACTTCTCAATTGGCTTTTAAAGCAACTTATACCACATCTGTTATAGTTTGAAGACTGTGACAGTTGTTTTGAAACTTTTTTTATATATTTATTTATTTATTTATTTATTTATTTATTTATTTATTTATTTATTTATTTTTATTATTTATTTATTTATTTATTTATTTATTATTTTTTTATAGAACTCCCGCCGGCGGCCCGTGCGGGGAATGCTGTATGTGTCTGGTGATGGACTGCGAGTTGTGGATGATGAGACCAAAGTAAGTCCAGAGCATGCGGTTGTGAAGAAATTATTTATAAAGTCTTATAGACTTAAACATATGTTCTGTATCATTAAATTATCACTGATTTCATAGATGATTTGAAGATAACTTAATCTTTTTGCTGCAGAAGTCAAATAGCAGCTTTCAATGCTACCCAGTGGACCACCATGAGACTGACAGCTATTATAAAGGCTCTTGTATCCTTTCACAATGTCTAATCTTGAACTCAACATTAATCTCATGCTTAGGCAGATTTAACTATTCATATTGTAGGTATTTTAAAATTTAACTTCTTTCATAGTACACCTTTCAATATGCATCATACAAATAACTTCAGTTTAAGCCAGTTTGATAATTAGTATATGTATGTCAGTTTACTCAGTGCATTTTCACTCATCATGAAAGCTCTTAACACCATCTATTTACTCTTCCCAGGGTCTGCTTGTGGACCAGACTATAGAGAAGGTGTCATTCTGTGCTCCGGATCGCAACCATGAAAAGGGATTCTCATACATCTGTCGCGATGGCACAACTCGCCGGTGGATGTGTCATGGATTCTTTGCTGTCAAGGAGTCGGTAAGTGGCTTGATTACACTTTGCTGAACAGATGTTTTTTTGTTATTTTATTTGTTTATTTTTTTATTTATTGTTATTGTTGTTATTGTTTTTTTTACTTATTTATTGTATGTGTTTATGTTTCTGTGTGTGTGCAGCTGTACAGTGGAGAGTTCAGTACTGTAAATGTCAAGTGATAATGAAACACAAGACAAGGCAAGGTGATGCAACATCTTACATGTTACATATCTAGGTGAAGGCTGTCCAGTGTCTTGCTGTCTTTGTTTGTAAAAGTAGGATGGCTTTTGTGTTGAGTCTGAGAGTATTTGTATTGTTTTGTAATGTGATAACTACCATAATCAAGAGTTTACTTATTTTTATGACCTTGCTTGCATTTGTGGAACTTATGTTATCTTGTTGTGTGATGCATTTTAGGCAAAGCTCATGGTTTTCACCTCTTCAGTGCTCCTTTCAATTTGACAGGGAGGATAATTATGATTAAAGGATGTGCTTCTGAGGACTTAAGCACAAGTCCTCAGATTTTTTTTTTTTTTTTTTTTTTTTTTTTTTTTTTTTAGTAAACAGAGACTTAATTGTAAATGTATTAGGAAAGATATGAGGAGGAGAGGTAATGAGGATGGGAGGGCTGATGAATTGTAGTTTGTGCACAGTCAACTTGCAAATTTTTGAAATTACAAATAGAATAATTTTGTCCCTTTTCCGTATTTACAAATGCAATGTTTGCCCTTATTGATAAACTCTCAGAATAAAAGAAATAAAGAAATATATAATTTAATTTAAGTACATTTAATCCTTATTTAGGAATGTTTTAATAAAATTTATCTCATTCATAAGTTGAGTTACCTGTAGTAACTTCCAGCGAAGCTTCACTTGTGGCCCTTCACTATTATTGCCAGTAATGGTTGTTGTTCCCTTGCCAGGGTGAGAGGCTGAGTCATGCTGTTGGGTGTGCCTTTGCCGCCTGTCTGGAGCGCAAGCAGAAAAGGGACAAGGAATGTGGGGTTACCATGTCCTTTGACCCAGCCACCTCCACCTTCACCCGCAGTGGCTCCTTCAGACAGATGACAGTCACTGAGCGACTGTCAGACCCTCAGGAGTGGAAGCCAATTGGTAGGTGAAAGTGCATGGGGATTTTCTGCCTGCACTGTAGGGCTCATATTTTGAAGTACATAGGGGATTTGATGTGACTGTTTTTAAAGGACAGAGATGATTAGGCAGGTTCTGTGTCTAAGTGAAATTATCACTAGAATCATGAAAAGGTCTTGTAAGATTTCCCAACAACATCCACAAGAACCTGTTAGTCAAGACAGGATGCTGATGTTTTTGTGAATAGTTTTTTGTCAGATTGTAAAGTATTAATTAATAAGGCTGTGTGTTCAACCACCACACCTCTTAGCTGCTAAATCTCCATGCCACAGGGATGTTTTGTGTATCTATGGTATTAAATTCATAGTTCTTATGTTAGGCATTCTCATAATTCTATTCTCTTCCTAAATTTTCATTCATTTCATTCTATGATAACTTAGGAACTTGGTTGTGATTACAGTGGTTGTTTTTGTATGTTTGCAAAATGTGAAGAAACATGAAAAATAATTTCCTGTTAAAAGAAAAATTAGCAGCATCCACAAATTAGTGTTCACAACCCATGTAATGATTACGTCATCCTACACAGACCCAGTGCCCGTCAAGAAAGTGGACAACCCCCATGCCATTGCCCGGCCCCATGCCACGCCCCTGATGCTGCAGCGGCAGGGGTCCTTTAGGGTGTTCCAGCACCTCAACCAGGTAGGGATGCAGAGATGAATTGCATCACCTGAACCACTGAAATGAATATTGTAAACTAGTGTAAATAATGTATCTTTGAAATACTATGATATTTTGTTTACTTGATGGTTTATTTTGTGCTATTAATCTTTGATTTTAGATTGCAATTAAGCTTTTGATTTCAACTTCCTTCTGAATAAAAGGAGATAATATTTTACTGAATCACAGTATGTGCACTTGTCCAAAGTAGTGATGTATCTGGCAACATCTCCACTTATCACTTGTTCATTTCTTTTTATCCATGTAGAGGTTGTATTATGAGACATTTCATTAGTTCCTGACTTTCTCTATAAAATATCTGTTATATCTAAAGACATAAAATTCATTGAACTTTCACTACTGGAACTACTGTTCCTCAAATCAAATCTTATGTAGTGCTAAAAATTAAGAACATTATTACTTCATTTTGCTGAGATATTAAAACCATTGGTGCATTTCAGTCACCTTTCAAGAGGCAGCTGTCCCTGAGGCTAAATGACCTTCCCTCAAACTTGGAGAGAACACGCTCCATGTCTCTTGACAACAACGCTGCAAATAACACCAACGACATCATTGCCACCACCAACAATAACAACCAGCCACCTCCAGGTAACAGTCAGCATGTTCTAGAACTCTTAGTTCTTTCCTTTGCTCTCAGATCTTTGTTTATATTTTTTCATTATTTTCTTCTGAGAATCCCTAAGGGAAGTTATGCATATCGTGGGCCCACACTGTTTATATTGAAAAGTATCCAGCACTTGGCATTGATTGCAACTTGTTATGGTATGATGGGGTTTACTGCAAGGGTTCTATAACATTTCATTATATTCTCTTTTGAGTCTTTCTTTTTGTACTATGCCAGTTGCCTTATGTTGAATTACTGTGTGTTTCATACTTTGTCTTGTGCCCTTTTCATAACCTTACAGAGTGTTGTGGTAAGTGTGAGTTATCAACATGAAACAATAATTTTACTTTCTTGTAATTTTCATAATATATTTTCGATTATAAGTGCAAGAGTTTTACCAGGAGGATTCAAAATAAACCAGTATGTGTTATTGAAAAGGATCTGCAATCACCATAATAATACCCTCCTTCATATTTCATGAAATGCATACTTGTAAGCAGAAAATATTGATGAGGATGTGGCCCAGAAAATGTGTTTTTGTTGCACTTTAAGCTGGAACAATTTCTTGCAGCCAATGCTAAATCTGACCAAAAATAGTGTGGCAGTCTCCAATGCAACTGACATGCTTCTTTTGATCATTGAATATATCTGCTCACTCAAAATTTCACCCCTAGGCCGCATCCCACGCTCTAAGACAACCAGTTCATTTAGTAAGTAATAAGGCAACAACAGTGGCACTTTTCACTCTATTGACACTGCACATGTTGTTTGGCTTGGCACCTTGGCTCTCACAACCACAGTACTGGTTCAGCTCTCTGGGTTGTCCAATAAAGGCAGAAGTCTTGATAAAACCAGTAAAGCCACAATCTTGAACACTAAGAAATTGTATTCTTGGTTTTAAGGACATTTTTTTTATGACAAGAAGTGCAGGTAATGTCACAGAATTTTTTCTTATTCTCAGATGCCCAGGATAATATCTCTTTTTCTTCTGTTTGGATTGAAAATATAATCGATGATTCTCAAAGAAAAGGATGTTATATTTTAGATTAGAATTGCAGGTGTGATGAAGAGGATGAATCTCATTACAACAAATTGCTGGGAATGTACATATATTTGTATATTACTTAGACATTCTTTTTCCTTCCCCCTTCATTTCTTTTTATATCTATTTTTTATGTATAAAGGAATTTAATTTTATTTTACTTTAGTGGCTTGTATACACATGGGACCTGCTTTTGAATATTAAACTACTTAACACATAAAACTATGGTATATTTGTTTTAGATGTTAGATTATTAGTCTCTCTCTCTCTCTCTCTCTCTCTCTCTCTCTCTCTCTCTCTCTCTCTCGCTCTCTCTCTCTCTCTCTCTCTCTCTCTCTCTCTCTCTCTCTCTCTCTCTCTCTCTCTCTCTCTCTCTCTCTCTCTCTCTCTCTCTCTCTCTCTCTCTCTCTCTCTCTCTCTCTCTCTCTCTCTCTCTCTCTCTCTCTCTCTCTCTCTCTCTCTCTCTCTCTCTCTCTCTCTCAGCTGTGTACAAATGGAAGTATTTCTTAGTCTTTCTCCTGACTTGCATTGAGTTAGTTTACTACAGCTTAAACCTCCTTTTTGAATATTTTTTGTCTTTACTTCAGCTGCTGTCCCTTCATTAGAAATACCTGGGAGTGTTGCATTAGTCTTAGTAAATAAAGTACAACCACTTACTTATGTGCTTTAACAGCTTCCTTTTTTTCCTATTCAATCTTTACTATTACTCTCTGTCAATTAATTTTCTCTGTTGCCAAGTTTGTCCTTTTTTTTTTTTTTTTTTTTTTTTTGTGTGTGTTCTTTAGATGAACATGTTAATTTGTGTAATTTTTCAACGGGTAGTTTTAAGGCAAGCAAACCTTAACCTTCCTGCTGAACTGCTACAAGGATACAAGTACCTGTTCCAAGTATGAGCTGCTTTACTATCAAGGAATACCAACATATATCAGTCACTATCATTGACATAACTTTTGACTTAACATTGCAAAAAATTAATTAGTATTGCATTCAGTTATAATTGCTCTTTAGAGCTTTCATTTATATGATTAATCAAAATTAGATTTTGATTTCTGTTTTCTACCAGATTTTGTGGAATTATTTACCTGTACATTATTTTTGTGCAGAGGTTGAAATACAAGTTATTACCAACAATATACAATATATCTCTCTGGTAAGGTGTTTAGCTTTGTTTCAGCCAACCCAAACATCACTGTCATGAAATCATTATTTATTTTCATTTATTTAGTTTTTGGTTATTGCAAGATTGAAATTTTAATTTTGATGAGTTTAAGGAAAATAGCAATGTGATGGTTAAGGTGTGCGTGTACCTATTAGTTTATTTGGCACCCTGGAAATACACTGCACAGTGTTCCTTACTTCTCGTCATTTGTTAGTGCTTGTGTGGATGGTTTGCGTGTTTACTATTTCAGAGAGTCCCCAGCCCCCACCACGCACTCACAGGAATAGACTCCACTCGCTACCAAATGCAGTTAACAGTGAGTGTCTGTGCATGGCTTTTCTCTGGAGATTTGCTGCTCCCACCTCCT
Organism: Scylla paramamosain; assembly: GCF_035594125.1. Lineage (NCBI taxonomy): Eukaryota > Metazoa > Arthropoda > Malacostraca > Decapoda > Portunidae > Scylla > Scylla paramamosain. Next base: position 7,335,424 of record NC_087173.1, read on the forward strand.
GCCTCCCCTGGATATGAGTGGTTTATTGTTGCTGCCTAGTTGTTCTTACTTTACTTCAGGTCTTTTAATATGATAAGGGGATGTACATAGATACTTAAATGATTCAGACCTACCAATTATTGGAGATTTGCAACTAATTTATTTATATTTATGTAGAATAGGCTTATCCTTTTTATGTTGTCTTACTTGACTTGGCATAATGTAGCTTTGAGAGTAGCTGTACAGTACTGTAAATCTGTACCAGTGAAGTTAACATAACACAAATATTCATAAATATTATTATTTTATATATATATATATATATATATATATATATATATATATATATATATATATATATATATATATATATATATATATATATATATATATATATATATATATATATATATATATACATACACATATCTATAATTTTTATTTATTTATTTATTTATTTATTTATTTATTTATTTATTTATTGTTATTTATTTATTTATTTTTATTTATTTATTTATTTTTTTTTTTTGTGATGATGCATAGTATGCTTGATTATTAAGAATACTGACCCTGAGCAATGCCAGTAAGTCACTTTTCAGTCTGCTGCCAGCATTAGCATGAAGTTGCCTGTGGACAGGTGGCTAGCATTGTGTGGTGCACCTGGCTGGACATTTGGGTGATTTGCAGCACACCTGCTTGTGATAATGGCTGATATTTTGAAATGCATTATTCTCTCATAAAGACTATCTTTAAAGGCCACAGAGATGATTAATCTGGTTCTCATGGATGTTTTTCCCATGGATGGTACTGAAAGTTTTATTTCTTTAGGACTAAAAGTTTTCTTCTATTCAATGCCACATTGGAATGTTTGTTCTTTGTATATGGATTCACGAGGGGTGGGGGGGATTGTCGTACTAGGTAAGGAACAGTCTACATATGAAAGCACAATTTTGTTTTTGGTAAGTTTATGGTATTAAATGCAGTATATTTAAATGATAGGTTGTTTGTGTAGACAACATTCATTACAGAAGTGTTGAGCTAAGATTCATCACAACAGACCTGAATAAGTAAGTTTGAGAAGTCCATACTTGCTTTGATGGAGGTAATTACCTGAAGCTTGGATTGACTTGCATGTCATAGGGGGGTTTGCAATTGGCAAATTTTTGTATGTTTGTGTTTTAGAGGTTCCACAAGGAAAAGCACGTCATTCAGTGTACACATGTGCATGCACATTGCGCGTATGCACACACACACACACACACACACCACACACACACACACACACACACACACACACACACACACACACACACACACACACACACACACACACACACACACACACACACACACACACACACAGTGACATGCCTGTATCTCTCAGTTTTAACTCATCAGCACTGAAAGTATGTTGTGCATGGACCAAATTATCTCTTGCATAGTAATTTAAGACTTCAATTTATTTTACTAGAAAGAAAACCATGAGATGAATTAAGAGAGAAAAAAGAAATGGAAAGTGGATTATTGAAAACATGTATAATCAGATTTACAGTATTCAATTATACATTTCTATATACATTTCTACTTAGGATATATTTAATGCAGAGGTTTTGTTATATAAAATGCAAAACAGTTATTTCTGCTCACATAAGTACTAACTTATATAGTTATGGTATGAAGAGAGAGTGAGTAAAAGGAATTGAATATATGTAAACAGCAAGTCACACAAAGTGATGTGAAGACCAGATGTTGATTGTTCTCTTTCCCCCAGTGACTCCCATCCCCGAGAGTTCCCCTGTGGTGGAGAACAAGCAGGGTGATGCAGTGTCAGCAATGTGTCAGGAACTTTCAGCTGGGCTGTCTCTCCTTTCCAACTTCACTGATCCATTCTCATCTCCCGAAAATACCTCCCCGGCCCACACCACTGCCTCCACCAGCTCAGTCACCACTACCACCCTCACCAGCTACACCAACACTGGGGGCACTGTCACAGCCAACCAGCACATCATCCCTCCCAACTCCCAAGGTAAATCAAAGGGGAAGAAAGTGTTAGTGGCAGAAGTGTTTCATTAAGCTTTTGTCTTACCTTTCTTTGTTTAATTAAGGTGCTCTGCCTCTTTGTGTTTTATTGATTGATTATTGATTTTATTGAAGTTTCTGAATTTTTAACACTGCCTCCTCTTCTCCACTTACACACTCACAAAGTTGATGAGTATCATAGAAAAAATTATCAGTTGTTACATTTGTATTCTTTTTGCACTTGCAGTATTGCTTCCATCAGTTGAGCCAATTCGTGAGGAGAACCCTTGGGCCAGTGCAGAGGTGAATGGTCATGCCAGTGAGGGGAAGAACAAGTCCCTAGGAGAGGAGTGGCTGTCCCAGATCAACCCACAGACCAAGGTCATCAATGGCACTGCTTCTCCTCCTATTGGGTGAGTTGGCATACTGCAGCCTATTTTGGCATTTATTGCTTACTGAGATATCTTTTTATTTTGACAAATTTTCTACATCATTTTTGGACATTATTAACTTCACAATAAGAGAATGTAAATGTACTGCAATGAGTAAACAGTTGGCTGCTGCCCTTAATTAGAACTGCTTTCATCTGCCACTCTCAGCATCATAAACTGTGTAGTATTTCCAAGAATCCCAGTGCACCTGCCCTCATTGCTGTCTTGCATCCATGACAGTAATGATAATCTCTCTCTCTCTCTCTCTCTCTCTCTCTCTCTCTCTCTCTCTCTCTCTCTCTCTCTCTCTCTCTCTCTCTCTCTCTCTCTCTCTCTCTCTCTCTCTCTCTCTCTCTCTCTCTCTCTCTCTCTCTCTCTCTCTCTCTCTCTCTCTCTCTCTCTCTCTCTCTCTCTCTCTCTCTCTCTCTCTCTCTCTCTCTCTCTCTCTCTCTCTCTCTCTCTCTCTCTCTCTCTCTCTCTCTCTCTCTCTCTCTCTCTCTCTCTCTCTCTCTCTCTCTCTCCATTCACTTTTATGTCAGTTTTGCCATTTACTTGAAACCAGGAAAATACAAGCACATCTCAAAAAAAAGGTAGTACATTTTCTGATGCTTGGAACATTTCCTGACCACAGCTGGATGAGGCATAGGCTGTAAATTATGTTAGAATAATTTACAGTAACACCACAGTACATGTAATATCATCCTTATCTTGCACCAGACTTCAGTCAGCTGCTGCCACCACCACTGCCACCACCACCACCACCGTTGTTGCTCCACCCCGCCACAACCCTCCACCTCTGGCCCAGCTGAGGTCTGTCTCCCTTGGTGTTACTCCTACATACGCCTCAATGGGAAGTGGCAGAAGTGTGATGGGTGCCCCCTGGACCAACTCAAATGGGACAGGAGGGTCTGGTGCAGTCCCTCCAACAGGCCCCGTGGGATCTGATCCTTTTGAGGCCGAGTGGGCGGCACTAGCAACAAGAAATGCAAATCCTAACAACCCTTTCCTTCCAAACACTGTCACCAAGGCTTTTGAGGTACAAATGTAAATGGCAGTCAGCCACCAGCATTGTTTCTCTGAAGATGATTCAACACCAAGGCATTATTATTATTGTTGTTATAGTTGTTGTTAGATTCAAATACCATGATTATTTACCTACAAGGTTGTCTGCCCTAGGAAAGGTTCAGTCACGACATCTTGTTACGTGCATTGTTTTGACAAGACTTTGAGTTGCGTGATTTGGCTCATTGATAGTTTTTTGCTCATATTTCATGGTTGATAATGGGTTGCTGTGACCCAGATGCAAGTGTAGCCAGGCACTACAAGGACAGAGGAAGTGGAAGCTGGCTGCTGTGAGACATTCCAGTACTGTTACAACTTAATAAGTACAGCACAGAGGCTCTTGTACTTACTGTCATTTTAAAGGAATTTAATTTATAATGCCTGGATTCTTTTTAACCCCAATAATAGTTTAGTTACTCAGTGACAAGAGTTTGGTGTATCATATCTTGGGTTACACGAGATGATTAACTAAATTGACATAAGGTAAAGCCTTTTTTGTTTCCCTAGGAAAGGAAACTGTTAGGTGTATTTATTATTACTTGTTGGAGTAATTAAGAGTCTTCATGCTTTGTGAAGTTAAAGTTGCACAGATTGTATAATTGCTGAATGTGTAATGCAATAGAGATGTATGTTGTATTTGTATATACATATACATAGATTTATATATATACATTAAATATATATATACATTTATATATATATATGTCATACCATATTGGTAATGAAAAAGTGGTTAGTTATAAATAAGGTGTTTTCATGAGGGGTGATGATAATGACGAGTACATATTTTTTTTACAATACCCAGTATTTTTCAGTGTCATTGAGTGATGAGTATGTTTCTGTGACCCAGGGCTAGCCAGCACTCCAGAAAAATCTGACACGGCAATAGTTATATGTTCTCTGTATTTGGTGTCGGTTTGATGGTTTTTGTCTGAGTTCACAGAATTAATTTTTTTGCCTCCATTGCCTGGCCAGCCCTGCTGTTCCTTCCTTCCCTCGCGCTCTACATCCCAACCAGTGCAATACAAGCTGATGTTTAACAATACCTCATAGATTAACACTCGGCCATCAAGCACATGAGACAAAATATCTGTTTGTTGCTGGATGATGTGAATCTTGATTAGCAACTCAGAACAAGGTTTGTGTCATGATGGCAAATAAAATTGCCATACTTGTCATTGTGTTAGACCAGCAGCAAAGTGAAATGTTCTGCAGTCATTTTAAGCTGTTTAATGTTAAAAGGCCATTGGTCCACCTCAATATGTATATTGGAAACATGAATATTTTCTGTATACACTTGTAAATATTCAGTCATGTTCTTTTTATAAAAAAAAAAAACATTGCTTTTTAGGAGTATGGAGGTCCTACTAAATAATAACTCAATTGATGATAAGATGTATAACAATAATTTTACTTCTATATAAAGAAAGTTTTTTTCTTGTTTGAGGGAGAGAGGATGAGCTCTTGGCAGTGTGAACTCAAAGGAGCTTATTGTATACTTGTTTCACATTAGATAATGTCTTTTTTAGACTCATTACATAAACCCTTAAAAGCTAATTACCATATCATGC
>NC_087173.1:7345485-7392985 GCF_035594125.1 Scylla paramamosain
TGACAATCAGATAGAAGATTGTGAAGTGATAGATGTTTAAGAATCTTCCTGTTGAAGATAGATTCGAAACTTTAGAGAAACAGGAAATTAAAGCATTAAGTTGATAGTTTGAGGGATTAAAATGATCATCCTTTTTAGGAACAGGCTGAATGTAGGCAGACTTCCAGCAAGAAGGTAGATACTGATAGAAAGAGTTGAAAGAGTTTGACAAGACAAGGTGCAAACACAAAAGCACAGTTTTGCAGAACAGTAGCAGGGACCCCATCAGGTCCATTAGCCTTCTGAGGGTTTAGGACAGTGAGGGCATGGAAAACATCACTACGAAGGATCTTAATGGGTAACATGAAATAGTCTGAGGGTGGAGGAGTAGGGAACAGGTCCTGAATTATCCAAGGTAGAGTTTTTAGCAAAGCTTTGAATGAAGAGTTCAGCTTTAGAAATAGATGAGATGGCAGTGGTGCCATGAGATTGAAATAAAGGAGGGAAAGTTGAAGCAAAGTTATTGGAGATGTTTTTGTTTAGGTGCCAGAAGTCACAAGGGAAGCTAGATCTTGAAAGATTTTGATGTTTTCTATTAAAAAAGAAAAGACATTTGTTTAGGTCATGCTGATACAGGGTGGTCCAGTTGGACAAAGCTTGTCTTAACTTGTATTATACAATAAATGAATGGGTCAGGCTTGACTACTTTTCCTTTTTTTGTTATGTATAGACATGTGTAAACCTTGGTTATCATCAATATGATATAGATATAAATTTTTATGTGTATTTTTTTTTTTTGGGGGGGAAGAATTAATGTCAACCTTGTTTGTAACTCACCTCAAATACATACTGCTGGCAAGCTGAAGTCATTAACCTAAATAAGTCATTGTCATTGTGGGAAACACAGGTTCATGCAGGATACTCGGAGATTAAGTGGAGCTACAGAGTCATGGAGTCAGTGCATGCCTTTTTTCCACTCAGCCTTCCACCTCTTCAAATCCTTGGTGGATTAACATATTGGTATGTAAAAGCTTCCTTTCAAAGGGTGGCAGTTGACTTAAAGGAAGATGAGGTTTCTGTGAGCAGTAAGAGGATTCCTTGACTTTGAGTGTGGCCTTTCTCATACTATGAATAAGGTAGGTTTCAGGAAGAGCATGCACTGTCACCTAGGGTCTGCACACACACACACACACACACACACACACACACACACACACACAAACACACACACACACACACTTGAACAATTGACATTGCCAAAGATAGGAGGGAACTGTGAGTGGAGTGAAATGTAGGAGGGAAGTGTGAGTGGAGTGAAATAAGAGTGCATTACCAATGGTCTCACTCCTGCCATAGAATGGGAGCAGGGAAGCTCCCATTAATAATCCACCAAGCTCAGCTCCTACATTTACTCCTAAAACTTGACCTTCTTCTATGTGCATTCCTTTATCTTGTCAAAGTCCACTGCTCACAAATTATAACAATACCATTTGTCGTAAGTTTAGTACAGCACCCCATCTGTGTTGTCTCATGCCAACAAGACACTGTATACAAAACTATCAAGATTTACTTGTGTAAACTAATAGATTTCCAAGTTTGTAGCAGCTCAGGCCACATGAGTGTTTTATTTGCCTTGAAGATGCCAGTTCTTGGGCACAAAACCACAAATCTATCCCAATCTCACCTTCCTTGATGTGCTACCATCATCCATACTTTATTTCCATGACCCTAAATCTTTTGCCATGTTCAGCTTAGGTCATCTTGGTAAAAGTGTTTTGCTTGCCACCTGCTAAATATTTGCGTCATGTCAGTACCTTCCACAATGTGGGTAACCGTAAGACCAGCACTTGAATAGCTTTATATCCATTGTACTAATGAAACCATCACACTCTACTATAAATACAAGTTGTCACCAGTAGGATACAAAAGATAAGTTGACTGCAAAAAGTTATATTTGGCAAATATAGTATTCACAATAACCAAACAGTAAATATATATATTTTACAACATACTCAACTTATGTAAATCTTCTTCCCATAATTCAACATTTCAAGTGATAATGGACTATGTTACAGATGCTTTCATGTAGTGAATATGGAATAATTTCTTGAAAATTATGTACACTAAACTACAGTGATAACAAAACTGTTCATAGCAAGCAATACTGGACCTTCAGATCTGATCATTATACAATAGCTTAATAGTATCTCACTTGGACAATGTCAAGCATTTTGGCAATAATCTTACCTCTTTGCTGTATTTTATTAATTTTAAAGAAAATTACATTTGTCATCATTTAGTTTGAATGTCTATATTTATCATTAGTGAATTAATGCCATTCTGAAAACAGAATTACATTATGAGCAAATTATGGAAGCAGATTTGGCAAAGTTTTCAAGCATTCAAATTAAGAAATTGTCAACAAAAGTAACGGAAGCAACTGAAATGTAAGCCACTTATGTGAGCAACTGAATCTCACAAGAAATAATTTGTCTTTTGATTACCTCCTCATCCTGGAGTGGTGAGGCGGGAACACACACCTCTCACCCTCGCCTTCTGAACACACCTCACCGTCTCTCATCACAGTGAGACTTGCCATACTTTATTTAATTCTAGTTCATGTAGCATATTGATTGTGCCTTTCTTTACCCCTTATTAATTATAACAATAAAATCACTGATAATACCTATGTGTTAGTTGAAAGAAACACCACTACTAGACAGAAAACCAAAATTACTACATACTGCAATTAATTTGTAAAAAAAATATTAGCTAATGAACCTAGATATCATTCCTACTATGAACGATAACCAAAAATCAGTTCTTGAATTATCACATAATGGATGATTAATAAGAGTATATAATATGAAGGTAATAATTTGACTGGCTGTACTAAACTCCCCTTCAACAGTTCTTTCATTGTACATGTCATGTACATGCAGTATTTTTATTGTTTATTTTGCAGAAGTGAACCATCTCAGACACCTGTCAGTTACCAATGTAAAATTGTCTTCTAAAACCACCATGGGTTCCCTGGAATATTGTAAGTGTTGCTCTCCTTATTTTTTGAAATATTTCCATCAGAACAGTTTGTTGTATGAATTTTAGATAAAACAGTACTACAGAGAAAAACAGAGACAGTTCAGAACAGTTGTATCTGCATATTGTGGTTATTTTTTTGCTACTGAGAATTCATTGGTCATCACCAGATGGAATTCATGAAATACCCTTGAGCTGTGGATCACTCATCAACATTGGAAGTATTTTTCTTGCTGTGTGTATGTTTAAATTCTGAATTATGACATTAGAATGCAACAAACTTTGTTCTGATCTACAAAGTAATGCTGTTGGAGAAGTCATCTCAATTTTGCATACAATACTAGTTAGTCATCTGAACTTGCTGCATGATGCAAGATGCACATGATCATGAACAGTCTGCCAGTGCACCACATTCTTGTCAAGGTGGCCATGACAGAACAATTTGGAAGCATGCTATGATGACTGTGACCTCACCAAGGCCAAATGACAGAAGTGAAGAGCTTGGTTATATTAACCACAATTGGTGCTGAATCACTAGTTGTGCTAAGGCTTCTCTGCCACTCACCAATCCATGCACAAACTCGGCTTATCAGTGCACTGTCTGTAAAAGTTACTATGAATAAGTTGTGTGATAATAACTTGATATGAAAATTCAGGAAATTGTCTTTAGGGAAGAATTTAACATTCAACACAAAAAAATCTTTCCCATAAGTTGTATTTTTGTTGATCATGTGATACCTTGCAATGCACTACTTAAATTTACAGACAAGTAATGTGTGATTCATTTGTGTCAATGACATTTTTAAAAACTTAATGGTGACTGAAGGTGAAGAGCAACAAAAGCACACAGACATACTGCAGGCTGTTCTTGTCAAACAACATTCCTCCTTCCATGTGCCTCATGTAACATGGCCAGCCTTTGCTCCATTCATACTGCCCTACATATTCATACAGTACAAATAGAGCACATAAAAAATCCTTAATGAAGGTTACAAGGATTCCCTATATTTGTTACACAAGTAACATATTTCTTTCAGTAAGATTGCAGGCTTTCTGTGCAACTTTTTTCTTGTATAATGAAGTATTTACTTTCATTGGCCTACCTTTATAAAGTCAACTTAATAGGTTTCCGACAAAAAACTGCAACACCCACACAGTGCCTGACAGCTGTGCACTGCTCATTAAAGGGGAGCTTCATTCCTGCCTTATTAGGTAATATATCTTATTTATCCTAATAGAAAAGAAAAAAAAAAACTTTTGCAACAAAAAGAAATGTTAGTTGTCACTCAGAATGTTACAATTTAAAAGGTTCAATTTCAACATTGTTTAAATCTGCTAAACTAAGAAGGATTTGTGTTACGATGACTAAGAAGTGTTATGGATCAGGCTCTAGCAACCATCGTGTAGCAGCAGCAACAGGTACTGAAAACATGTGGTAGAGTAGTAAAGATAGTTATAAAGTATGTATCTAATGTAAATATTAATACTGATATTGCTTCTCTCCCATAAAAACATGAAATGTATAAAATTCTTAACCTCTTTGCATTTCTAGTGTGCAGCATATATGTATCTAGGTTTTCCAAATTTCCTATTTTTAAAAGCAATCTCTATGCTCTATCTATTTCTTAATTCTCACTAGAATTTGAGACTGTATAAAAATTCAGCTTATATGTGCCTCTGCTTCAACAAGTTCATTATTCACATATTGATCATCAATCATATCAAGTTGCTTTTTTATTTCTTATAGAAATAACTTAAAAAGATCCAGATATTGGAGCCAATAAATATGTCATCTGACTTCCCTCATTACATTCCTAGTTTAGTATTGCCAAGTTTAATATTACAATTTCAGCCATAAAGTACTTCTATCTCAAATGAGCAGTAATAACTTAGTATCTGACCAAACTAGACCTCTCATCATTACTCACATTAACTATCAGGCATTACCTTTATTCTTTCATTGCATTACCTTTCTTTCATTTTATCACTATCAGCAATTACCTCAATTTCACTTTTCCCATATCACCTATTGCCTGTCTCATGAACAAGTATAAAATAAAAATATCTTGTCCCTTAGTTTATATGAACTTTGTCATGATTGATGGTCAAGTAATGTCATGGGTGGTGTGAATTCATAATCATAAAATATTCATATACTATTGAATTGTAAAATATTCATATCCTATCAAGTTAATTATAATTATTGTACTGGTGTGCACGTGATGAGTACAAACTGGAGAGTGCAGAGAGACTGTAATACTTCGTAGGTGTAAAAGATGGAGCCTATATCGGAAAATCAAGAGCCTTGAGTGTAGTCAGTGCTCTTTATCATAAATATTCCTAATTGCTTAATTAATAAAAACTATGAGGTAATAATAAAATCGCTTATTCATTAATAACAACAAGTGAGTGAGACTTAGGAACTAAATCACTATTTCAGAGACCAGAATAAATGTTCCATGATAAGGCTTATCTTGTCTTGTCTCTTATGGCTATAATATAAGACATTGCATTATGGAGTTCATCCATAACCAATTCCTATTGAACCAAAGTAACATAGTGAAAGACATGTTGTCATTATATATTTTTCTTAGCAACAAATGTAACAATATAAAATTGCCACAACACCTGGAGTGATTTTCTGTCTACCTTGTGAAAAGAAGTCAAGTGTATATGTAATGTCATTGTGAATTATACCTATCCACCCATACAACTTATCTGCAGTACTGCGAATGAGCATTGTAATATTACAGAATCATAAAAAAATAGCCATTTACGGTAATAATATCGTGAGATTGTGGATCAGATCAGTGGGGATGCGAATAAGGTTTTTTTGCTACATCAAAATGTTGTCTTTTGAGTGGGGCCACCAATAGCCTAGACAACCCTGAGTCTCTCCTCCACAGGAACCACACACTTACTAACCTTAACCAACATCAACAACAGCACATAAATTGTCACCTCCACCAGCACTTCCCACACACAAAAAACAGTAAATTAACCTTGAACATAAACAAGAGGGACACAAGGATACATGGGTTCTCACACAATGGAATAGGTGAGTGAGTAGGACTAATGGAAATGCATGATTAAAAAAAGGGAGGGGACAACAAACTAGATTTTTAGAATGCCCTGAGTAAGAAGTAGTGTCCTTTCTTGCACCATCATGATGAGGACTCCTCCATTGTTACTATTTCAGGTGCAGGCAGGAGCTGGGAAGTCTCCGTTGCATGCAGCTCGATGCTCTCCCCCACCAACACTGGGGGCTCAAGGACGGGCAGTAGTGCATATGATGATGACGGTGACGTGGTTGGTGGCGACGATGTGACCCTGGACTCGTGGTGAGTAGGGAGATGGTGTGAGTAATGGTGACGGGGATAGTGGTGATACGTGTAAGGGTAGTGGGAGTAGTAGCTAGTGTGATGTGGTGTATGGTAATGGTGATTTAACTCTGCAGCGTGATGATGGTGGGAAGAGCTATGATGGGGGTGACTAATGATGGTTGGCGCTGGAACTTGAAGTGTGGTGTCCTGTGCAACAGAGGCTGAGATGGTGGGGATGGTGATGGAGGAGAACTCATTCTCCTCCATGATGGTGGCTGGCTCCAGGGATTCGTACTCAGTCATGATTGTACTGCTGTCGTCGTCTGCAAGGGAAGGGAAGCCATCAGCTATTATCTTCATGAAGTAAGGTACAATCACTTTATCCACGACACTGTACAGAATGACCTGGGAAATCTGTGCTGTTCTGTACAGAAGACAAGTTTCCTTTGGACATTTTCCCATAAGATATGGGAAGAATTTTCATGAAAAAAAAACTGAACACTGAATTTTATGACAGAACTAGGTTAGTTAGCTTATGGAAAAGAAATAAATAAAATTTTAATTTAAGATTTCTAGAAATCTGAATTTGAGCACTAAGATTTGGTAAAATTAGTGATCTTTTATTTATAAATATAAATACAATTTATACTACTAAGTTGTGTGAGGGGACATCTTAGTTTACCACTAAGTTGAACTGAAAATAAGAGAAAATGGGAAATAATGCCTCAAGAACTAGCGAATAATTGTTGTGCCGTGCAGTCAAAACTCTGTACACTTTAGGTTTTAACATATCACCGACTACACTGTTACTATCAGAGACATTGTTGTAAAGCCTTGTAGATGTATAACACAGTTTAGTGTTGTGCATGTTGAGTACAGTAAATAGACATTGTGTTCATCAGCAACACAAAGTGATTTATCCCTAACAGTGAAACTCTCAAATCAGTCATATTAAATATATTAATAAAGATTTGTCATGCCTTTTGACCCATATCATGAGTGGCCATGTTTGTGATACTGGTGTTTTTTGTAAGAACTCAAAATTTGTCATGTGTAGATGTGGACTGTGACTATCATGCGTGCATGCTATATCATTAAACCTCATTATATATAACTCATTGCTGTGCTATTTAAATTTGAAGTGTAGTTAATGACATGCAGATACATTAGTTGGAGATTTCCTAAAAGTCCCTTTTCTGTTTGTGAAGGTTCGATTTTCCACTGTACATATGAAAAAAAATTTCTAGCTTTATTTCATATATACTTCTATCTTCAACACTGTTCCAGAGCTTGTTTAGTTGATGTAACTAAAATAATGAGTAGAAATTAGAGTTTGAATCCATTACTTTTCCAGTCAGTGCTTATACAAGGGAAGAGAGGCACAACTTAAGACCTTCCTGGTACCCACTGTACTGTGCTAAGCCAACCAGCTCTTCAATGTATCTCCATCTGTTTCTCTCTAGAGAAAATAATTGATATGGCAGCATAAAATAACAGACAGGGAGGCAGTCTTGCCTGTCAGGAATAGGTGGATGCCTTGTGGCTGTGTGTATGACTGGTTTTAGAGTGGAGTGGAGGAGAGGGATGGCTAGTACTGTAGCACAGAAGGGATGTTCTGCTTGGTGCAGTACTTCACTGCCTATTGGTAGTACCAGTGTCTCTATTCTGAACTGAATAGTGTACAATACTGAATTTAAATCAGCATTAACAAAATATGAAACTTGCAAAATATGAAACTTGCAATTGTGTCTATATGGATGCTAGTACAGTGTTTAGTACTGCAGTCATCAATCACAATTCTCACATTTATGTTTCACTTTACTTCCATATTGAAGAGCATGGTACTTTGTATAGATCTATGTACAGAGTTTTGACAAACTGTTTAGCCAATACTGATTTCAGGTTTATTTTTAGGCCTTAAGCAGGGATGAAGGATCATTTATGAAAAGAGATGTATTCTGAAAGCAAAGTTTGGCAGTAAATTACTAGTATCAAAGCCATTATCAGATTTCTGATTGCTAGGGGTCTTGAAATAATAGTGATGAAACATTAAAGTATTTAGAACACGAGTGAAGAATTGGATGTGAAAATTATTCCAAGTAAACAAGTAATCCTCCCTTACATGTTGATGGCATGGTCCATCATAGTCACTATCCCTCTTTTTTTTTTTTTTTTTTTTTTTTTTTTTTTTTTTTTTCAATTTTTTATTTTTTTATATTTTTTTACAGGCGAGAGGAATACAATAACAGTCACACATTTAATCTGGGAAAGTATTTTCTACAAGGGAGAAAATAACTCGTGTATCCTTACACGAGATCCACAAATAATTTTTCTTTCAAGATCATAATATGTTGTTTATTTGACAAATACAACACATGTTGAACATCATGAATTGAATCCAATCCTTGGGGAAAAAATTTTTTTGTCAACCAATTATGCTACTTGCTTCTAAGTTTTCAAAGGATTTTGTTTCCCAAATGCAAGGTGTCATCAGTAGAGATAATGAAAATGAGGGCCAGGTCTAGAAGCCAAAGGGCAAAAAAGGCACCACAAGCCATGAGTAGGGCAGAGCTGTGATAACTACAACTGTAAGCAGTCAAACTGGCACAGTCATCTATTGTCTGACACCCAAGAAGGTGAGATATTAAGTTTATCAATGGCTGAAACAAGCTCAGAGAATTCTGGCAGTGATAGGATTGTTTTTTGTGGATTCCATTTAATCTTTCTAGAGGAAGTGATGAAGAAAATGACTTGCCTATTTCTTGTGGTATGGTGAGCTTCCTGTAATGTTACATTTCTTTTCTGCATACTTCAAAGTAGTACAAGTAAATGACATGTCAACACACACATAACTGCAAGCATGAAGGTCAAAACTGATCTCAGTGCCCTGAGAAGAGTCTAGTTTTCTTTGGTGTACAGCAGGCATCTTTCACCTGAAGCAGGCACATTACAACGTCATTTACTTTTGCTACATTTAAGCTTGCAGAAAAGGAATTTGGCAGATTATATGAACCTCTCAATATGACTTTCACTGATTTTATCTCTTCCTGTCTTTCTTAAATGAGACTGCAGGACATGTGAAGAACCTTCCCTTATTAAGACAATAGCACCTTGTGCTGGGCAGGTATATCATTCACTCAGCCTCATATATACAGTATGTACTGATGATAATTCCCACAATATAGCAAGTGATTTGATTCATGAGTTTGGCCATAACATTCATTGCTTTGTTTCTTGATATGCTCCTGTGCTATTAGTGGTGTCAGACCTCAGTTAACAAATCTATACCTCTCAACAAGAGAAGAATACAAGTAAAGAGTGAATGAAGAACTGTACAATAAATAGGAGAATGTATGTACAATTGTACATAGAGATGCAAATGAAGACATTTTGAAATCTTTTCAAAAAGTATGATTTAGTATAATGGAGAGATGGGTGGGAATGTAAGAGGTTGAATTCAAATACCAATAAAACATCTTGGAAGGTGACTGATGAGCAAAGCTGTCGGTAATGCATCTGTGTGTGTGCGCATAGCTACAGAGAGAGAGAGAGAGTTGCAATTTCAGGACTCCACACATTGCACACTTGCCTAATATTCAAATCACTCTAGCTCAAAACTGTGTGAGCTTTATGGTTATGCTATATACTGTTGGATAGGAAATTTCGTTCTGTATTCATTGGTATGTATCCACTCTCGTTGAGACAAAAAAAAAAAAAAAATGCAGAAAACTGAGTCACTTCACAAAAAGTATTATACTGTGTTTTGCACATGCACAGTAGTTACAAATTTGACATGCTTTTTCATTATAACTTGTATTACTCTTATTTACAACAAAATTTGAGCTTGGCAAGTTAATTAGTTAAAAAGTTGGAGTTTTGACAACACTACTTCAAAGCTGATGCAAGGAATTTTATTAAAATCATAACAGTATTGCACCTCTTAAGTTTCATTAAAATCGGTTGAGCATTTTTTTTGAGAAATCCCATTTTTTAAATCCTTCTAGTTTTTGCAAGTTACCTATTGACTACACCTATTGCCAATAGAAGAAATGAAAGCTATATCATATAAAACTGACAGAGTTGTGCTATCATATGGTGCTAATTTTGTTACAATTGTCTGCGTAGTTTGAGAGATATTAGCATTTGAGTAGCGTTACAGTCAGGCCAAGCTGGGCCACTCAAAATGAAACCACAACCTCCATGGTAAACTTTGCTTTGCTCGTAATATGAATCTAAGTGTAAAAAATAATAAATAGGAGGATAGTGGATAAAGATGGAAAAACAAAAAAAAAATGAATGAGAAGTATGAAGGATAAAAGACTTTATTAGAAGGAAGTTAAGGATGAGAGAGAATGAGGGATTAATTTCAACAATGTGGGAATGAAGATAACACGGAAGAAGGCGATGCAGGTGTAGGAATACACAGACACCTGTCACAAGCATTTCTTTGTAAGATTTCTTAGGAACAGGCATCAAGACAAGTAAATTGTCTTCAATTTGTCATTTGATCCACATAACCTCTTTTAGGTCTGGCTTTCCTTACCATCATTTTGCCTGTCACTTTTTTGTATATACAAAATCACAAATGGTGTGGCCTGAGAAAGCATTTTCTGTGTGTAGTTCACAATTTGAGGTAAAGTAATTTTCTAGATCAAATTAGTGACTGTTATTTATCCTGGATTATACAGTCAAAATGTGACAATAGGATTTGGTTCTTCTTCCAATAGTGTTTAATTTCTGTAGAATAACTGACACATGATTATGAAAATGCTCGAAAAAGCTTTTTACAAGAACATATATAATTTTTTTTTTTAAGTGATGTGACAAATAGGATAAATGCAGATGCAGCTAAACAAACACTAAAATCATTCCATATACATTACTAAAACAACTTTTGACAGTTTTGTAAAACAATATTATACTATCAGTCTGTGTAGTACTGTGCAACACAGGTTTTCTTTCACAGCCAGGTTTTCAACTATAAATGCTACATACTGCTACAGACACCTACACACTTAGGATACTCATATATATATATATATATATATATATATATATATATATATATATATATATATATATATATATATATATATATATATATATATATATATATATATATACAGCATTGTTCTTTGATCCAAGAACACATCTGTATCATATAACAGGTCTACAGTTAAATGTGAATTGGCAAGTAACAAGTATTCTCTTAATGTTATAATACCTAATTTTAACATTTCAAATTAGAATAAATTAAGGATTTGATAATCCCACTATGTGCCATATTGAGTTACACTACTTGTTATGCAATTAACCAAACAACTTTGTCTAAAACATGGAATGTAATCTGTATTCCCTGAATGTCATAGGAGGCATTAGAAAGGGAGATTGGGATCTCCATCCAATCCATTATTTAACTGTAATGAAACAAGGAGTACTGTCTCCACCACTTCTATGTTAATCACTCAGCATTGGTGGCAGGATTTATTTCAGATATGAGTCAAAGAAGGTGATTCATACATTGCCAGTGCTGAGGGATGAATGTGGAAATAATGGGGACTGCTGAGTGATGAATGTGTAAGTGAAGGGGACTGTACATAGAGCGAGGAAGATTAATTCCTCCCAGAGAGAGGGAAGATCAATTCCTCCCAGAGTGGGGGGGAAGATTAATTCCTCTCTGAACTCTTAATGAATGGATAGGTGAGTATGTATGGATATAATGCAAGTGAGGGCTAAAAGGGCAGTAATTCAGGTGTATGTTGAAAGACTACAGCTGGATATACTAGATCTCTGTTAAACAAAGGCAAGAAAGAGTGGAAGGTGATCAGGTGCAGAGATAAAATTGGGCGTGGATGGCCCCATTGAAAAGTTAGACATGCAACAGGATGTGTTGGAATAGGTGGAGCCATCAAAACTGTATGGAAAAAAAAAAGTTTGATGAGAACTATTTGAGAATGAATGTAGAGAGCCTTCTGGAATGATGGCAGTGAATGTTTACATAGTTTTGGCATACATGTAAATATTGTGTTGCTTAGGATCTGAATGCTAGAGTCTGCAATGTATGATGTATGTATGGAGATGAAAATGGAGAATGAATGATAGGGTAATGTGTTCAGCAGGATTTGATCAGAAATTCACTTTTAAGATTAAAGATTTTATATATATTTGCTGAGATCATGGAGGGGTTGATTATAGTAATGATGAATAATGTACATACATAGTTAGGAAATGTAATATGAAGAGAATGTGAGAGCACCAAGAAGGAAAGGCTAGGAGAGAAAAGGTGGCAGTATCTAATTGGATTTGATGGGGAGGCTTGAAAGGGAAGGGAATTCAGCAGAATTATCAGAATTTGAAATGCAGTGAAACAATGAGATCATGATAACAAGCAAGAAAAATGACAGCTGTTTGAGTGGTGGGGTGTGACTAAGCAGTTTGGGTTATAAGAAAGGTGGTGGTAGGATAAAGAAGTGTGTGTGTTGAGAGAGAGAGAGAGAGAGAGAGAGAGAGAGAGAGAGAGAGAGAGAGAGAGAGAGAGAGAGAGAGAGAGAGAGAGAGAGAGAGAGAGAGAGAGAGAGAGCGCACATGAACAAATTGGTATGTTGTTGGGGGGAGGAGGTATTTCTTATTAAAACTGATATTTGAAAATTAATGATCTGTATATAAAGTATGGATTTGGTAGGAATACAGTCTTGTTGGTGTCATTGAAATAATCTAAAGATAAACAGACCAATCAGTAGATGAAACTATTGCCCAGTATGTTTAAGATATTCTTATATTTCCAGATGGCAAATTCACTGACCGGAGTCTGTGACACCCAAGTACAGACAAGAAAAGCATATCTTCATTCATTGGTCTCAACATGATTTTGTAATGTGATAGAAAGCTTTACTAATTTGTATTATTAGAAGAGACCAAGGAATCACAATGCTCACAGACTTTTAATGATGAGTAATACAGACTGCCACTTACCTGAAGCTCAAATCAGCCCCAACAGGCAATAAACTAATATCCTGATATATCCACTCACTATAGTAACTTTACATAATATATTGTTTAAATTATTCAACTAGGAATTTCAACAGAGTATCATACACCTTAACTAACATATACCAACAAATCATACTTCTAAATGTACTTCTACTGTAAGAGGCTGGGTGAATTTACAGGGACAAAATTTCACAAGATACAGTGACATGAGGTGTTTAGCTGGTGTGATATAAGACAGGAGGTGCAAAGGCTCAAGTACAGTGAAGAACAGGTGGGTACATCAGACTAGCCTGTGTGTTGCAGGGGTTGGGCCATACCACCATGCCTGACCTCCCCACTCAGGTTGTGAGTCCAAGAGGAACAACTTAGGGTTTAGAAGGTTAGTTCTGTCTTTATGGAATAGGATGGGGTGTGTCTGAAATAAGAGAGGAAACTTCTAACCACTATGATCAGTGGGACCACCTGCTGCTTAGAACTCACGAAGGCTTGCAAGTTGATGATGAATCATCATCAGGACTCGGTGAAAACAAATAGGAAGCCTAAACAAAATAAAACCCTAAACAAAATAAAACCATAGTATAAAGTAATTCATCTCAACAAAACCTTCATATATATATATATTTTTTTTTAAGACAGATTCTATGAAAAATCAAGGGGCATGAAAACCCTGTGTCAATAATACAACTATAGCCACATCCTAGAAAATGCAACATGAGGAAACCAGAACAATTGAAAAAACAAAAATTTCAATATTCCTGTTCTAAAGTCATCAATTTGAAGACTGCTACTGCTCCTCCTTCTCACCCTTTATGATTAAACAGTTTCCTCTGAATGGGTACTGCTATGTCCTGTTTTCTCCTATGCAAAATAAATACTAAATAAATCATAAGCTGTGGTATTTTCAGATTTATACACATAGTTTTTAGTGATTGACTTTATAGGCTATGTCAGCATGGCTAGCTGTGTTGAAACTAGTAACCAAGTAACTCATCCCTTTGTCAAACTGAACTACCATCAGGTTATGTACATCCATGCAACATTTACTTGTGTGAAAAATTATTTTTGCATATGGGAAGTCATGACTGAAGAGGTTTCAGAGCACCATTAAAATACCCATGAGAAAACATACAAAATTTACTATATTATTTACCAAAAGAAGAATTCAAATATTTAAAATATAAATAGTGAAGTATGTTACATACAAACTTTTTCTTAACCTTTGGTAATTATCTATCTTAGGTATTCAAATACAATCAATTAAAAAAATCTTGTTTTCCACAATGCTTTCTTGTTCACAAGTCATATGATTTCCTCTGAACATGCAAAAAAGACATGACTATTGATTGTCTTCTGGCTAACATGATTAAAAATGGTTTGTTGGCTGTTTCAGTCATTACAGCTTCACATATATGTTCCAGTGCACTCTAGAGTTAAAACATGTGTCTGCTATTTAAAGAATGTGGGAGAATATCTGCTATTTAAAGAATGTGGGAGAATTACAAATTTACTTTTTTTTTTTTAGGGAGGAGGAGAAGGCCTCCTAAAACAATTCAGCTTACTAATGTCACTGAAACCTCAGCAGCCTTGCTTTGCACTCATAAGTTACTAAAGCAGTGCTGTGTCTCACTGTGCTCTAACCAGCTTGCACCAGCCTCAGATATGGTGACCAGCATGAAGCATAGTTCAGCAATGGTGTGTAAACCTGCCTAATAATGAAAGAACATAATACTACTGCATACCATTGCTGTTGCCCAAAAAGCACAAGCTTAAGAAAGGGCTAGCCTTAAAAAATCAAACACACTGTGTATCAAGTTAAAGTTAGTATGCACTTGTAAATTTACTAAGGGTTTCAGAGGCTGTGTTGCATAGTTTTCTTTTTAATAACTTTTTAATAAACTTACGAATTGGGATCGTACTTCACAGTGTGTGTTTTAGACACTTCACTGATTTTCATCAGTATCGTCAAGAAACAAAAGTGAATAATAAAGGTATTTGCCTTAGTAAATTTACCATGCACAAGACCCAGTCAGCTGCCAGATGCATGAAGGTATCAGGATGTGATTGTGATGTCACTCCACCCCAATATCCTTTCCATCACTGAGAGATGGTGCTACCACTCCAGATGGTGCTACCACTCCTGTCACTAACAACATTACTGTGAATCTTCCTGGTTACTTTCATTCAGTATTAGCAAGTTACTATAATGAGAACAGAGCCTATGTGACATTCTAGCACATTGTGGGCTTACAATATTTATATTAGCTGAATTTCCTTACATGATTGTGTACAGATTATGCAAACATAATAGTACTCAAGATACTGTATAATTTATTCCTTATCACTATTAAGAAATGTAAGAGGCAGATCCAAGGGAGTGACATCAAAATGATGTCATGACACCTTTGTGCATCTGGCAGCTGGCTGCATCTTATGTGGGCTAATTTACAAGAATAAGTGGCTTTATTTATCAATTTTTGTCACTTGACCATAGTGACAAAAATTAGAGGGATGTCTGAAACACACACTGTTAAAGTATGATTTCAATAAAACCCAATGTGTCTATACATCTGTCTGTTACTTAGCTGCATGTGTTAATACTTCATAAAGAATTTATTAAAACTGTCCTAATGAAGGATATCAAAACTGTCCTAATGAAGGGTATTATGTCACATGCCAAAATGCATCAATGTTCTTTCAAAATCTGATTAGTTTAAAGGAGAACCAAGGTTGAAAATAAAGGAAAGTATCCTTTATTGTTATGTAATAAATATGCTAAACATAAGTATAATGATAAATTATAAAAAAAAAATACATAGAAGTAAGTATGCCATATTTCTGGCATAATGTGCATTAACTGTGCAACTAATTATAACAGTAAATGAGAAAAAAAAATAGCTTATAGTATGAATTTTGGGAATCAGTACCAGTTTGTGTAGGGCTGTATGTGGATCACCTAACTATGTTGACATCCCTTCAAAGGGGTTACAGAGTTATACTACACAAATTCTGATTTAAAGAGCAATTTCTGTCACTAGAGACATTAAAAAGTGATGAAATCCATATCAAGAAAGTTGGGGGCCACTTGGAAGGTACACTTACAGGATTCTGTTTGTAAAGCTAGATGACAAAACTCGTGCCAGTCACTGAACATCTTTGATAATTGCTGATTTGACAGCAAACACGTCTCAATTTTTGTGCTAACCACTTCCTATTACCACTAAAACTGCAGCCCTCTATCTGAACTAAGGGAGCCTACATGTAACCCATCACATGAAGGTACACATGCACTGATCAATGTAATGAATGTACCATCATTCATGAGCTAACAGTAACACAGGAACATCAAGAACATCAATATATGTATATATATAATCTGGTACAACATGCACCAGCCTGCCTTGACTTTGTGATGGCCCTATGAAATCTGTCCACAATAGGCTTTCCATTCTGTATTGAGTTCTTATTCATAGTGCATTCTGTAACTTCCAAATAGTACCTCATTTCCATAGACACAGGCTGAGTGTTCTGGCAGCAATAAGGAACACATACACTGTTAGTGTAGTAAACAACAGCACGGTAAGACCCACCTTGGTTACGGGAATCACAGTCTTCCTCGATGTAGGGGGCACCAGTGTGCTCAATCTGTACCACCTGAGGCACCTGCAGCAAGTCTGGCTCCTTGGCCTCCAGGGAATGACGGGACGGCAGTGAGCTGCAAGGGAGTCTTCATTGACAGGACCCAAACTCATCTCAATATCAGTATGTACTTCTTTAAGCTATTAAGACATATAATTTAAAGTAAATCAACAGTTAATGACACATAAATATCATTATTAATCATATTAGGCATATGTAATGATATAAGGATACACTGAAATCTTTTAAGCTCTGCCCTTAAACTTTTGAAGTTTAATGTATGTTAATGATATTGTTTCCTTGAGTTATATAGAGAGAGGAGGCAACACTTAAAAGTACAAGTCCTTATGTTGCTTAATAAAAGCACTTATTACTGTATAATACTAAACCAATACCCAAGTAATTGCAACAGCCTTGCTATGATTTTGGTAAATGGAAAGTCTACTGGACACTGAATGATCATATGGATGGGGCCTAAATGTGG
This sequence comes from Scylla paramamosain, assembly GCF_035594125.1. Taxonomy (NCBI): domain Eukaryota; kingdom Metazoa; phylum Arthropoda; class Malacostraca; order Decapoda; family Portunidae; genus Scylla; species Scylla paramamosain. Next base: position 7,362,937 of record NC_087173.1, read on the forward strand.
TGGGAGGAGATGAGGCCAAGAGTATCACTGGTAAGTGGAACTGGTGTTTGCATACCATCATGTTTTGTCCACATATCCCACCCAATAAAGGAAGAAAACTAAAACATATCACTTCATCTCTACTTCATTCTTGATATATGATAATGACAGCATATCATCATCATTATGACAGCTGAGTAGCTGAGAACTGTAATATATGATGAGCAGAGTATAAAGGGGAGAAGCAATTCTCAAATTAAAAAATGTGGCCACCAAATGTGATTTATTTATTTATTTATTTTATTTTATTTTATTTATTTTTTTTTGGGGGGGGAACTAACTGCCAAATGGAAGAGAGAACAAGGTCAGCATATATGAATCAAGATTTTAATTAAGAATTTATCAAATCTAAACACACCAAATGCAAGACTACTGTATTATGAGAAGACACACAAAACACTAAAATAAGAATAAATAAATGAATAAATAAAATAAAGAGAGAGAGAGAGAGAGAGAGAGAGAGAGAGAGAGAGAGAGAGAGAGAGAGAGAGAGAGAGAGAGAGAGAGAGAGAGAGAGAGAGAGAGAGAGAGAGAGAGAGAGGGAGGGAGGCATGCAGGCAGGAAGCAATACCTTAGGGTAACTCGTTTCTTCATTCTCTGAGAGACGTCAGAGTTGCCTCGAGTCATGGGCCTCTCAAAGTACTTGTTAGTTGGTGTGTTGGGTTCAGATGCTTGCTTGTCAACCAGGATGGGCTTGGGCTTCAAAACAGATGTGTAGGGTGGGGGAGCACCAGGAACCTGTTGGAGGAGGTGAGGGCTGTCTGTCCTTCAGGTGATTCAATCTTTTGTTGTTACCAAGTTTCCTCAATCTTTCATCACCTTATCTCTTACATTTAACAGGCTGTGGTGGATGTTACTAAGAAGTTTTCATATTTATAGTGTAGTTTAACAAGAGTTCTGTGTCATCATCAGGATAAATACTTAAAAGAACAAGGGACAACTTGAAAATAATCCTGATGAGGTTCAGGAATATGGACCTTAATATTGCCTCATAAAATATCACTCTGATTTTTTTCTTTCTTTTCTGGTTTATTTATCATATAAACACCATTAGTAGCCATTTCAAATAAAAATAGTATCCAGTATCAGAAATATGAATTAGATTCCTCACTAGGTGTAAGTGCAAATATGTAAATGAAACAGTCCTTGTATTATGAAAACTGACATGTGAAATAATAATGATTTCTTGATACTTTCATGAATTGAAATGTCTAATAATAACAATCAAACATACTTAAAAAAATATGCAGAATAAAATTTTCTGAATTTGTTTCACTAAAAAAAATAACCCCAACAACATTACTTTCTCTAGTTCCTGGAAGTTACCAAGGTTGTCAAATACAATAAGTGAGAGAAGGAAGAAGGCTGACTCACCTCAGGAATTATCTGTTTGGGGAAAGAAGGTTTATATCTAACACGGGACAGTGATGCTTGATGTGGCTGATGGTTGTGTCTGAACACTCACGGTTAGGGAAGATGAGGAAATGACGGTCGAGGAGCTGGTGATGGGGGTGAAGGAGGTGGTAGGGCCACTGCTGCAGCTGTCTGGAGAGCCAGGGAGGGGAGCAGAAGAGGTGGGTGTGGTGGGAAAGAGACTCGTCACAGGTGGGGGCAGAGCCAGAAGGCGTTTGCGGTCCTCCATGTACAGATCAATTAACTGGTCCAATTTAGACTCAATATCATCAACCTGAAAGAATTTTATCTCCATCATCCTTGCTGCAGTTCTTATCACCAACAAACCATCAGTAGTACATTAACACATTGTCTGAGTGCATGCAAATTCTTCCCTAAAAAAAATATATATATCATTTTAATTGATGTGTAAAATATCCACACAAAACACATTTATGTAGTAGACACCAACTTGGAGAGTTCCAGCCCTCACCTGTCTTTCCACTTTTACAATACGAGAGGCAAGACTAATCTTGGACTCGTATACATCCTTAGCCTTGGATCCTTGTTTCCCGAGGATCTGGTCCAGCCTGCAGGGTATGCAGTGGGTGATTAGGACACAAGTAATAGGTTTCCATTCAGCCCTCACTATTTTAATAAAATTGGATTAGCTACTTGTGGTTAAAACATAATTTGCTACTTTTGGTCTTCATGCTTTCAGTAAGTTGCATTTACTGTCAACATGGCCAAAAGTTATTATACAGGAGCTCTGATTAATAATGCATAGACTATGTATCAGGTTATTTCATCCACTACTGTCAAAAGTGGTTTTGTAGAATGCCAATGTGGAGAGCTAGGGAAAAACTAACCACCAGCTCAGGTATTAATGAGGGTTTTCAAGGTAGCCATCCTTTAGCCCTACTACTACAGACTACAGCTTCCTTAAGGATCATAGCAGAGAGGAATGACTCTAATCTAAAGAAACCAAGGGATGAGGTTGTGGATCCAAATTTCTAGTGGTATGGTATAGATTAGTTTGGAAGCACCTATGTTTTCACTAAGGATTTTAGTACATGTGTGTTAAGTTAGGTTATGGTTTGTATGTGTGACAGGGATACTGTTGGATAAAGTTTAGTGTAACAACACATGCACGAGCCTTTCTTAATGGGACGAGCAAATATCTTTAAGGTTACTTCAGGTTCTCCAGTGACTAAACCAAGGCATTCCAAGTACAGTATTGCATGTACTGAACCAATACTTGTGCATTTTCACTATTTAACAAGAGACATCAAACTGCTAGGTCCTGGAGTTTTTAAGGGTGAGTAGTACTGTTTTATGGCATGCAAAAGATATCCCTGAGGCATGCAGTCACTGACATTAAAGTTGCTCACGTTGTTGGTTCACTTCTCACGTCTATTAGTTACATAGTCAACTGGGGACAAGTCAGGTTTGGTCTCTGTGCAGTCTTGTCATTTGTTGCCTTTTACCTTCATGAATGACGTCAAGATGGTCTGTAAAGCTCATGTAGACAAGGTTCTTTAGTGTAGTTTTTTCTTCTGCAGGATATTTCTGGCTTTCTATGTTTTTCCCTCCACAGTGGATTCACCCTTACTATCCATCTTTTTGATTAGTATGAAAATAACCATGAGGGTTGGTTTAAATGTTACAGTATTGTAAGATATTTATGGTGCATCAAGATATCATTGCTTGCTTGTAGAGATGACTATAATGTTTGTGCATGTAATTAAGCTCAAGTAGATGGTATATATGTAACCATGACTCTGCTTCTTTCATGTGTGCTAAAGGAAGACTATGTAAAGCAAACATTTGCAACTTCAGTCAAAAGTACCATTTCACATCAACTGTTACTTTACCATTGCACTCTACATCATCGAAGCACGCACACTGCATCAAGGGGACATGAAGCAACATGGCTTTCTTCAGGGCAATAAAAGCAAAAAATATTAATTTTTTCCATCTTTGAGACACTGAGGAGTTGATCTGAAAGTGGGACGAATTAACCATGAGAGGTCATTGCTGGGGTCTGAACCTGACAGGACAATCAAGCCGCAAGTGATCACCAAGACCAAATGGATTTTGGTCTGCCTTGACTTTCCAAATGGATTTTGGTCTGCCTTGACTTTCCTATCACTACAGTTGTATACTCTTCCATTTCATGATCTTCTACATAGACAAGTGGTTGGGCACATGTGGACTTTGTACGTACATCACAATCAGTCTTCCACTACCTTCACTCCTTTCCTCAACCCACAACCATGCAGGAAGGAATTTAGGGTTCTAAAACATCTTTAAACACCAGAGGGAGTCACATCCATCTCAAAATATGCACACAAAATTTAAAGATCAAGTTTCATGTTTTGTAAAATCTTGTCAACCTTGATACATATATTGGTATGGTGACAAATATGTGCAGACTATGAAGGGGGGGAAAAAAAAAAAATTTAAATATCCCCTGGAAATTTCAACTGTGGATCTCGTTGGTACTTATTCTGCATCCCGTTCTCATTACTGAACATTACTACAATGACATTAGCTACTTCAGATAGATGATTTACAGCAATGCAATACAGTAGTTACACTGATAACACAGATACATCATGGAGAAACACCTGAGTACATGTTGAAGTACAGTCATCATCTCAAAACTATATAAGGATTCAAGTCAGGCTCCAAAAAATGTGATGCAAAATGTATGTACCAGTCAAGGAGTCTAATTCCTAGTGGCCTGGCACTCACCTCCCGTGCAGGTACTTTACTCTTGTTAGCAGATCTGCATGGCCCGAGGAATATTGTTCTATAACGTCTTTTACATCATAGGGTTTTAGGGCCTCTTTGAACTTACGCCTGGCAAGGAAGTACCTAATCTGAGGAAGGGAAAGAGAGAGTGCGACAGTTTAGGACAGGGGACCCTTTAGTTTAAAGACCCATAAGGCTATTTTTCCAACTGTATTTAATTAGTGTCCAAGGAGTTTATTAGTTAAGTTGCTGTTTATTTATGAGCAGGCACGATGAATTTCAATGATTCTTCTAAAATGGTTATAAAATCCGTTGCAGTGCTATTAATTGTGAGGTTTAAAGTTTAGAAGCAATTAAGAGACCTCTTACAGGGATAAGACCACATTAACTATTCTTGGAATTAAACAACTGAGTCAGAGATGAGTGTTTCTTATTTAGCCAACACTCATTTCTTCAATTAGACAGGACTGGAATAGGAAGCTCAACAGTGAAGTCTGGTCCTATCCACATGTAATGGTTGTAATTTTAGAGGTGCACGCCTCAAACACCAGGTGGTCAGATGTTTCAATGTCTGTCCGCAACATACTTCATCACAGGAGGCAAAATACTTCATTTCTCTCAACATATAATGCATAGCTGTATAATTACTGTTCCTCCATGAAGCTTAAGCTATTTATTACTGATCAGTAATCCTGGAAAAGAATTAAACTTTATATAAGAGGTCTGGAATACAAGAAGTTAGTTAGACAAGGATTAGGTACATATTTTATTACATATGAAGGGAGAAAATGCATTATTTCTTAAACCGCTTAAAGTTCAACAGGTTAATCATATGCAATAATTTGTGCACATGACACATTCCTGCAGACCTGAGGGTGGCTCAGGCAAGGGAATTCCAGATTACCGTCACAGTCAACAGTCATTTTGAATCAAGTCTTGGCAACACATGACTTCAGGGAAGAATTTTGGAACAACCAAAATTACATAACAATTACCAACTTGTACCACAATTTTGTTTCACCAGCTTGTCACAGTGCTGTACTCAAGTGAAGTAAAATGAACTATTGAGTTGATGAATAGTCCAAAACTCCATGAAGTCACAGTCTTACAAGTGTTATATAGTGAGTGAGTCTATAGTCATATATTCACAAATAAGAACAAACATCACCTAATACCTGCACAGTTGCAAAAAATTCCACAATAAGTAGCTAGTACCTACATAACTACAGTATCCACAAAAAGTATGCAGAATACGAGGGGGCTGTGGGTTGGGTGTCATCAGAATTATCATATGCACCAGCTAACAGTCTGTTCATATCTTGCTTACTAGTCAGCTCCATCTAATTTAAATCAACACTTATCAGGCAGTTTCATGTCACGGTTGTACAGGAAACATCAAAGAGAGGATGACTATTTCTTCAGTTTCTTTTCCTTGTATTATTTATCATGATGCCATCCCCCTACACCACAGAATAGGGTTTAAGAACCTTACTGAGGAAAACTTGTTAGCATATGAAGCCATATGAAGTCTCATTTCCCAGTAGCTGAGGTGCCACCTAGTGAACTTGTTCCTGCATATTTCAGAAAGACAACAGTAATAGCAGACAAACTTATGGAGAAAAGTGTTGAGAATGCCATGCATCGCAGCAATACAAATTAAGCAACCTTCCTTTGACATCCTTGCAGAGTACAACACTCAACACTGCTGCCAGAAAGAAATGAAGCTACATCTTTGTTTTCTGACCAGTAAACCCTTTCTGACTGTATTTGCTGATCAACTCACCTTTATGAGAAAATATAAAGATTTAACTAAAGTATTTGCTGTTTGTCTCATCTTTAAGAGAAAATATAAAGATTTAACTAATGTAAACTTGGGAAAGATCTTATGCATTGATGAGTCAACTATCCAATGTGGTCCACAGAGGCATGGCAAGTAAAGAAACCCCTGAACTCCTGATATGTATAACACCTGCCCTTAGTCATGATTTGCACCTCCTTTAATGGAGAGAATGGGCATAGGGCCTTGTGTGTGCTAACCAAAAACATCAAAGAACATTAAAATCAATATAAATGGCTACATTTATTTTTTGCAAGACAACATGTTAACTTTCTATCCATGACTCCAATTTCTTTGTGCATGACAGAGCACTGAGCCACAAGGCACAGATAATTTCTAGACAAGAAGGTAAACATCCTTTAAGTGGCCTGGGGATTCTCCAGACCTGAATGCCCATCAAAAAAACTATTGTCTTACGTGAACTTCAAAATTCAAGAAAAGAATATATCATATCATCAATTCCTTACTGAAGCTATCACAAATACCTCAATGCATGGAAATGATAATATAATGGCCATATAAAATACCAATAAACACAAAGATGATGAAATGTATTGTCTTCACCCCATCCTGCATATTTTTTGGTACTGTAAAATGCTGCTTCTGTTTATAGCTATGAGCAGCAAAGTGTTGCAGACTTTATCATAGCCACTGGCTGGGACCAACACAAAGCATCCTATGCACTGCTATCAGAACAGTCTGCTGCTTCTACCTCCAGCAAGGAGCTGTAAGTTCTGCTTGTTGTTTTTATATGCAGACTACTGGCTTATTAATGACAGAGTTAATGCTTCATACACCACATGTAAATGTGCAGAGATCTGGAGGAGAAAGGTTTTGTGGTGGGCCTCCGCCAAAGTACTGTGGACAATATATGTACAAGAAAGTTACTGAATCTGGCTGATAAAGCTTGCACATGTCAACATGCTTGGACTTGAATGTACATCAGTCTAGAAAACACTAGTTGTTAATAGCCATTTAAAAAAAGTTGGGGAGTACTGTTTACATGCCAAAAATGCTCAAGTATACAGTAAGGAAGGCAATCAATTTTTGTGGCTTGGTATCATCAAACAAGAGAATTCAGAAATACTATGCACAATATATCTGCATGCATTCCAAAATTAGTAAAAAAGAAAATGCTCCTGCACAATGTAACTAATAACTATTCATAACTTAAGACTTGTCCTGTAATGTAAATAGTTAATCAAATTATGTTTTACCTTCATACAAACTACATTCCACATTCATTATTTCCCTAAAATGCACATCCTGAATAAGTAATATTTCTCAGTACATTCTCTTGCAGGGATCTCAAAAGAGTTTTCAGTGATCTGAATAAATCCAGATTACTCTGGTACACCTGATTCTCTATACTGCCATGATTCAGTCACACATTAGGATGTTAAGGTGCAATACAATGCTAAGTGTGCAGCCTTTGTCTCCCATTCAGTGCTGACATGCATGGTATTTTTTGCTGGCCATGCTATGGGTTATCATCAACCATTCAGAATCATACTGAAATTATTTTGAAACCCATTTTGAGTTTTACCATATATCATCCTTTTTAACAAAAATTAGTCAGATAATATCCTGGGCCAGTGCAAGATGCATTCACTAAAGTACGTGTGTAAATGCAAACTTTATTGGCCTCAAAAAAAAAAAAAAAAAAAAAAAAAAAAAAAAAAAAAAATTGTTAGTTAAATGAATGGCAAACTTTGGCAGGTTACAGCAGAGAGAGAAAAACACACCCAGGGAATCCACATCATGTACAATGAGATACTGTTACTCAAACAAGAAAACACAAGTCTGAGTAAGGTGTTAGTAAACAGCAACCAGCAATGTGCACGATCTAGTTATGAAGAGGAAGGAGTTTCACACTACTATGTAAAAGAAATTCACATGTAAGGTTAAATTTTCTAGAACATTAGTTGGGATATTTAAGGGTAAGAAATGGGAAAAGAAAAAGAAAAAGAAAATTTCTTCTACAAGTCCTATATAAAAAAGAAGCAACCATTTCATCATGTATCATTAGCAAAATTTAATAAACTTTTTTTGTTTCATACAGAATTTTAACAGTGTATTATCATTAACCTGTATGTTGTATTATTTGGAGCATGTAAGTAGTAGTTATTGTAAGTCAGGAAGGTTAATAGCACTTTCAATCCAGTTAAAATACCATCATCTCCATAATAATTTTCAAATTCTGAATGATACTTCCAATTAGAAAGAAAAGTCATACAGACTAAAAAATGAAAGACAAGGAAAGGAGACAAAGTGAAACAGATCAATGACAGCACAGTTTCAATCCTGACATGTGTAATCATAATGTGTACTGGTGATGAGAGATTAACTAAGAAACCTTGGGACAAAAATATTGATGAAGAGGATATTGGAACACTGCAATAGGAATAGGAGGAGGAGGAGGAGGAGGAGGAGGAGAAGGAGGAGGAGGAGGAGGAGGAGGAGGAGGAGGAGGAGGAGGAGGAAAGGAGGAGGAGGAGGAGGAGGAGGAGGAGGAGGAGGAGGAGGAGGAGGAGGAGGAGGAGGATGGATGAGGAAAGGAGGAGGAGGAGGAGGAGGAGGAGGAGGAGGAGGAGGAGGAGGAGGAGGAGGAGGAGGAGGAGGAGGAGGAGGAGGAGGAGGAGGAAGGTGATGGATGAGGAAAGGAGGAGGAGGGGGGAAAGGGAGAGGGAGAATAAGAAGGAGCAGGAGCAGGAGGGAAGGCAAGGAGGAGGAACTGGAGCAGCAGCAATGGGGGATGATTAGTAATAGCAATAGTAGCAGTGGATGTGTTGTCAGTGAGGTACCTCCCCTGTAGTGTCTTGACCCGAGACAGAAGGTCCACGTGCCCAGCCGAGTACTGCTCTATCACATCCTTCACGTCGTATGGCTTCAGTGCTTCCTTAAACTTGCGTCGCGCCGTGAAATATTTGATCTACGCCCAGGAGGGGAGACAGTTAGTGTGCTGGACAAAATCGGGGTTAATGGGGACTGTTTGTAGACCCTGAAAAGAAAATTCTACAGGGAGATTGACTAAGTGTAGCATATACAGATGTGGAAAGTTGAAAATGAGGAGAAGAGAAAGCTACCCATGTACGGAGAAAAGAAAGCCACCCATGTACAAACGCACACTGACATTGTAATACAGTCTTGTGAGTTTATGTATTGCCCTCCACAGTGGTCTGCTGCAGGGGAGAGACAGCAGATCAGCAGCATTCAGTCAAAGCTTCTTGCAAGCCAACAACAAAACACTCCCATGGGATGTGACATGTACTGTAGGTTATCGCAACAAAGGTTCACTGGTAATAATTAACTGATGGAGTTCATCAGTGTTCTTACATGCTATCAAATCTCACAAGATGATACAAGTGCAGTTATCAAGATTCTATACTTTATCTGATATTTGACTTTGCTTTGTTAATTTTCCAGTTCTTAAATTTATATAAGAAAAAAAAAAAAAAATAGTGAAGAATAAGTTTAACCTCTAAATTCTGAAACCCATATTATTTTTATATTTCCATTACATTCCTTAAAAATTGACATATAAATACAAGAAAGCCTTCACCATACTGTTTAAGAAAAACTGGAAAAATCTCTCATATTCTTGAGTAGCAGTACTTTACTTCCCACCTTCCATAAGACCCATTGCAATAATTCTTCCAAATCTATAAATGCTTATTATTGTTTTTGATTTCTTGCCAGATACTACTCAGTCTTTTGTCCTCATCATTGTTGTTGTCTGATCAAAATCTCTTCTTTTGTAAAACCAGTCTGCTCCTCTCTAAGCCTAACATCCAAGAGGAGGCAGGCAGGTGTGAGGTGTCACTCACTGCACCTCTTTTAATGGTCATGTGAACACCTGTAGTTTGAAGCAGTCTTCCTGGATGCCTACAAAACTGGTACACAGGCTATAAACACACACAACACAACTAATGATGGACATGACAAGCTATAAACACACTTGATACAGCTGATGATGGACATGATAGGCTACAAACACACTTGACACTGCTGATGATGGACTTGACATCTTATTGTACACAAATGTAAGATTTCATCCAATTCAAGGAATCACTCTGATCTGCTTGATAAATATGAAGAGTTTAAGATACCTATGCATATTATTCCATACATATTTGTGAATTGCAATAAAAACAGTATGCAAAAATAAAAACTTCCTCAATGAATCTTTAAACCTCACAACTATATCAAGAAGTTTCTATCAAAACTTAAAACCTGCTGCCAATACATACTACAATCAAATACTGGATGAAAAATAAAATACTACCAGGAACCTCAGTGTCTCTGCAGTGCTCCTTCCCACAGTTGGTTGGTGCTGATGCTGCCACCTCAGCTGCTAGTCTGTGCCATCACCACCACTACCACCACCACCACCACTCTCCTCACCATGCTCACCTTCCTGATGGCTCTGATGGCTGCCTTGTGCTGGTTGGTGAGCTGCAGCACCCGCGGTTGGTCATCGTCCTCGTCTACAAGGAATGATGGTCTTGTGAGAAGCAGAGCTAATGAATGCACAAGACTATTGTCCTTCTGGTACTTATCTTACAAATATGGTCTTAGATCTAAGTCATAAACAGAACATTTTGTTGCTACATTGAGACAAAGTGTTACTATGTCTTGGCTTGGCTATGAAGGAGAGCTCAGCCTGATACAAAGATAAACAAGATGTCTAGAAAAGAATAAATAATATGCACGTAAATCTGCACATTATTTGTTTAATGTGTGGTAATGTGGCAAGTTGGGCTTGCATTTGTAAACAAGTTTCAAAATGTTTGTGGCATGAAAGATTCACTTCACCTTTATGGTAAAGAAGCTTTAATATGAAGCAATACCATCATATATAACATCAAAGCTCCAGGTTTCTTAAATTATTGAAGATAGGAACTGGTATTGGACAAGAACAAAGCCCTGAACAGAGGTTACAAGCAGCCAATCAGATCATGGCTCATTTCATAGCTCTTGGTAATTTCCAAGTGGGAAAGGTAGGGCTCTCTTATAACAATAATGTGGTTTTTGTTACCTAGGCATGGCAGATCCTTTAACTACCTCTTTTTTTTCAGCTAGATGATGATATACAAGACAGACTGCGGATGACCGAACCATCACAACTTATACTTTACAGCGAGGCTCTATCATCCAAAGATTTTTAAGGGATGAACAGTCATAACAAAGGAAGTATTGGGAGTTTCAAACACTTCAGAAATTCATTGGAGAGATATGTGAAGCTAAGGATCTTAAAAAATCTACAGCATGTCATATGAAATTATCTTGGTATTTGTTGCAGTTACAAATTTCAATATTTCATCTTTATTTAAACAATATGGCCAACATAAACAGTGTTTTAAGGCTTAAATGTATCACAGGCTATTGATATTTCACATCTAGTTTTCTCCAGAAAAAAAATTATATGGGTTAGCTTTCACTAATGAGGCACCCACAGGACCTGAGGGGTGCCAGATCAGCATCAAATATGGATTACAGGAGTCTGCCTCATCACACTCTCTACATATGTATTCTTTTAGTCAGTAAAAGTTGGTTAAAAAAAAAAATCTTCCCACAAAATCTTTGATATACTAATTTAATTCTAAGAAACCCATAGACCGCCATTAGTCTCTTGCAGAGTACCAACCTGCAGATACTGAGACAAAACACTAGTTACTTGTTTGAAGAGGAAGCACATAGTCCAGCCCACCACTGTCTTGATGCAGCTACTTTATCTTTACAATTATTATATCCTTTCTAAATGTTACATACTGGTAGGTGAATATTAAATGATTTGTGAAATTAAGTCAACTACTTTGAAGGTATAAAAAAAATACTGTTACTATAGATACTCTTGAGTAGCTTAAACTACAAATGATGTGCTTAATTATCAAGAGCTAACTTTTCTAATCTTTTAATTTATTTATCACACTCACTCACTCACTCACTCACTCACTCACACACACACACACACACACACTTGAATGGCTGGCTACCTGATTGCAGCTGATTCAACAGCTTCTCAGCAACTACTTGGGCAGGTACAAGTCCTCAGTTTGGATACAAGTAAAATTACAGATTTTGATTCTAAAATGTTCAACACACAAGTGGAATAAAATTATTGCTAACATTCAAATATAGCAGTACATAGCTGACAGAAGTACCCCACTGTAGCACACAGGCTACCAACTCAGTGAACTGAGTGACAAGTATCTGATTCTTTTCAATGAGTCACTCATGAAAACTCATCACTTAAAAGAATAGTTTTCCATATCTATAACACACACATACACACACACACACACACACACACACACACACACACACACACACCTCAACAGGTAATACATTATTTTTCTTTATACAACCACCTACTCATGTATCATAATTACATGACAGTCTGAGGACATTCAAGGTCTGCTACTATTGCAGTAAATATTTACTTTTCCTACATAGACATGACAGCTACAGGAGAGTAGTGTTTCAGCAAAGGAGGTCTATTAAATGTTGTGTCTGAACTAAAGGCTTTCTTCAGCTGCCAACCAACTACTGTACTGATACAAGCAAAACTATTAGACATACCAATTATGTAACCATACACAGCTGCATATCCAACAAGCTTACTGAAACACAAAGGTGTTTCTAAAAAAAAATCAGTGGGTGATAATGAAGATATGCACTGAAAGGTTTCTAATTTTAACCTTCATGCATGTCTTAAAAAAATATTTAAAATAAATTTACAGTTTATATGAGGTGCATTGGAACATTAATTAAAGGAATTTAACAGAAAAGAGGAAAATAAGGACAGCCAAATATGGCTTGAAAGGTGGCCAATTGTTTAATTTTGTAGAAGCAGAGTTGGAGCAATACAGACGCAACATTCTTAAACCCTGGTCATCACAAATAATTCCACCTCTCTCTTTTCCTCTATGTACATACTTCTCCCACTCAGCCAGCAGTGCAGACTATACAAAATGAGGATTAGGAGAATCCCTTTGGAAACTTTTCTCACCCCCAAAATGGTTGAAGGCAAAAGTGAAAAATCTTCAGTAATTCTCCAAAGATGTAGTGATGGTGCATATTTACTCGTACTTCTCAGGTGCAGTGGTGTTTAGTCCATAGGTGCAGACAGTCAACAGGTCAATAGCTCCAGGAAGAGTGCAACTGAAACTCTTCAGTGTGGAAGAACAGGGTCCATATGTACAGTGCAGTGTGCTTGAAAGTGCTATGCTTGTCCACAAGTGTGGCATAAATGGAAGAACCAATGGCCTTCAGGCAATAAAGTTTATGTGGCCTCATTCTCCAGCAGCAGCAACAGCAGCAGCAGCAGGAGGAGGAGGAAGAGGAGCAGCCTTTAAGCATGGAAGGCACACTGCTGGGTGCTCTACAAACACAAGAAGCATCTATTGGGCGTGCCAGGCTCATATTACACACTGGATGACACTGTGTGTGTAGCTATGAATCTGCACCACGTGACTGAAGTCGGAGGAGGGTCCCTCTATGGGCGCTCGCTAACCTCTGCTGGGGGACCGGGGCCGGCGAGGGGTGGCAACATTGCCCCCAAACTCCTTGTGAAGTAGATTGGCAAGCACGACAGGGAACTGGGCTGGGTCCTGCTCAACCGGGGTGCCATTGGTTGGAGTGCCAGTCTCACTGAGCACCATGGGGGTGAGGAAGGCCGCAGCAGCCAGCCGAAGATGAACTGAAGGGAGATTTCTTGGCCTAACATCCTGGTTGACAACTGGGCCTTGGCGCTATTCAAGGCTCGTCAGAATGGCATCTCAGTTCTTCGTACACATTACCTATTTGCTTGCAGGACACCTATTTGTTCTCTATAGCACTGCAAAATATTTCTTCCTTCTCTAAGGAGGGATGATATCCAGTGTATAATATTAAAAGAAATTAAGAAATATATTATCATACCACACCACAAGAAGCTAAGAATAATCTGATGCAGTGCTGAGAAAAACTTGGAGAAGCAAGATATAAAACAATCAGTCCCCCTGAAAAGATCTGGGCAAGACACATATTCATTCCTATTTGTCTAGCTCCAAAAAATAAACATTATAATACATTTAAAAATTATTCAAATATAAACAAGTCCTTGAAATATCATATCAGGCAAAAATCAGATCACAGCTCCATGCTCACAATTACTTCATAATGAATAATCACAGTTCAGCAATCATATCTAGAATGCCAGGATGGCACTCACCTTTCCTACTGCTTCCAAAGAACCCACAAGACTCAATTTCATACTTAAAATACACCATGGATTCCATATGATCAGAAATGTCACACAGGATAACAGAAGTTTCTCTCCTTGCTTACATAAGAAAGGGATCTATGACATTGTCATGCCAAAAACTCTGCCATGGAACAAATGAATGGGGTGAGATGGAGAAAATTGACATGATCACTTTGGAAGAGATAGGCATTAATTAATATCTTTGGGTTAAGCAGGCAGGCTTAACATTATCAATACTGCACCTACCTGGGATTCAGATGGGCTATATTACATGTTGCAAGCTTTACATAAAATCAATTAAAGTAGTAACCATTTCAGGTAAAACAGGCTTTTTACCTACCATCTGAATTCTTTTTTGTTAAAACCACATCAGAAGACTCTTTCGTAACAGAATCTTCACTGTGACTTGTATTTATTCTGAAAGAAAATGCATGATGATTACTATTATTTCCTCATACAACTTGCAACTGTCTCTCATTGTAAATGATTAACTTGTTTAGAGGTATAAATAAATTAATTTTCTTAAAAATATTACAGTTCAGACAAAATTTTTATCAAATGATAGATGGACAAATTCCTGACCAGAAACTTTTTTACTTACCTATTAGAATTGACTAGGTTGTCTAATGCATGATTGGAATCTGTGTGCCTGTTTTTGATGGATGGTGAATGAGCATTTCTGTGGCGGCGGATTGTGGGTAATCTGGTCACGAAGGATGCATTATGCTTGAAGCTGTGGGATGGACGAGCCATTAATAGCAATCCCTGGCATCTGCCACAATAATGAGAAGGCTACACTCTGGATAAATATACCCATAATAAATTATACCCCTGTAATGTCCAAATGAGTAAACTTTTGACAGTAAAAGAAAAATCTGCATTTAAGACCAAAGAGCATAGTGGAACAGGCAGCCTATTTGAAGCTAAATATGCAGATTTTAAGAGTATCAAATTTACGCAAAAAACATCAAGAAATAAATATCACCTGATGAAAAACTCAACATTTGTTTCCTTATAGACTTTTGGCTATTGAAATATATTCATGTACTAAAGCTAACAAGAAAAGATGAAAATGATAAAGAAGCCCAGCAGGGCCTTTGAACAATGGGATAAGCACAAGCCTTGAGAAAAATCTGGACATGAAAAAGGTCCAGGATCTCGAAGTCAAGTCATGAGACCTGGCTTTCCTCAAGAGTCAACACGAGGCTTCCTCTGCTGTGCACGATGACATGGCTTAGCTAAGAGGCATTTGGAGTGATATAATTTTGCTATATTCAAGTTTCTACTATAAACTGACTCATGCTCTATGGATGAGGGGTGACTCTCCTAGATGTCAGAGGAAAGAGAGGAGCACCCTACAGACATGAGGATGACTGCAATGAAGGCCTTCTGCAGGAGTGTGGAAGGAGGCATCCAAGGAAAACATTACCATTTTTCTTAAAACTAAAAATTGTTACTATTAGTGTTACTTTAGTGACATTCAATTTTCCAGTACAATTTCTTATGTCTAAAGATTCTGGAACATGACACCATATGGTCCTCTCATTGTGGAGCCTTAGATCACTTTCATGAACAAAAATTATTTAGATAACAATAATTTCCATTGAAGTACACTTTCCACACCTCATGAGATTCTCCTCCTGAAGCTGAAAAGACGAGCACAATATGACATATCTTGTAGCTACTTATAAGAAAAAGAAGGCTGGCTTCTGGGGTCACTTTGGAGACTTACTGAAAGTGACTGTTACTAGAGCCATTTCAAGCAGAAGCAGATAAAATAAATTTTTTCCATGTGTACATCAGCAAGTGCTGTCATTGTACTCATTCTTGATTTAAATAGTAATGATTCCAACACAATGTTTACAGCAAACTACAATTAAGACAGCAAATTTTTCTGTACAACATGGTTTGTGATTTCTGCATTATGGATTCAATTCAATAGCCAATACATGGAATTTTTCTGTAGCTTATTCCCATCACCAGGATGGCAATAACATATAAGCAAAGCTGGAGGCTTCTTTAAGACTGTGCTTTAATAGCACAGTCCAGTTCTATGTAATCAATGCATTTCCTCATTTTAGAAGAACTTACTAAATGAATAATTCATAAATAAACTTGAGACATTCAATGCAGTATCATCTTGCCACAAAAACAGAGGCAAACACAACCTGACCACAAGTGAAGCAGAGTTGGAATACGTGAGCTCTTGACACACTGTCTCTATCATTAATAGACAAAACCATAACTTACAATTGTGACTTCAGTTAATAAGCAATGTATTATTCTCTATTGTGATGATAAACATAAAAGGAACTTGAATAAAGTGAACATTAATAAATAGCACACATCAGGCCAAACTCTTGTTAGACTATCCAGCCTGACAAGAGTTTTAACCAGTTATTTATTTGTACTCATGGGAATAATGTGTTACTTTCTAGTTCATTACTGACAAAACTGATACTTCCATTGTTGATAAGAATTCGCCAAAATATTGGTATATTGAATAGAATCCAAGGTCGAAAATCTCCAAGCAAGCATATGTGCCAACAGGCTTGAAAATGCTACTAATTGCAGCAACAGCCTTACATTCGGCCTGGAGACAGCCTGATCGAACTCAGTTGTCTCCTGCAAGTTTTGGAAAAAAACATTTAACATAAGATGCACACACCTCTTACTATATAACTACATCTTCAGCAACAGTCAAGGTGCAGGATGATAGATGAAGGGCACTGGGCAATGTCTCACAATGTGCACTAGATACTAATAACTCCCTTCATTATTTTTAGTGACATGTTTGTCTCTTCACCCAGGTAAGCAGTATGAAAATAATTTCAGCTCATTTAGTATATGGTTTTTAACATAATTAAATGTACCTATGCTTGACATGTATTTATTAAAGACTTTTACACATTAAAAGAGTTCATTGATCAAAACATCAGAATGTCATAACCTAAGGCAGGTGAAGTGATCTATGAAAAGACTACCAATTAGCTACCTCCAGGTAAATGAATGGAGAGAGAGGGAGAGAGAAAAATAAAAATGATGATGGCCCAAACTGATGTTGGCTGCTTAAGGCATACAAGCATGCCAACCTAAACACTTGATGCCTACATAAAGAGGGCACTCATTGACTGAAATGTCCATAATGTTAACACCTGTAAGGCAGCTCTGGGAAAATGATGTGACCATGAAGGAGAGAATACTGCTATCAAATCAAGAGGATCATCAAATCCCTCATGGAATTTGGTGTGTCTTGACTGTCAATAAATGTTCATTATCAAATATATGGACTGAGCTCAATTGTGATGATAATAATTTTTAAAAGATAGCAAGTCATTATCATAAAAACCTTTCCTCCAATTATTCTTTTGTCCACCATATTGGGATTTTACAGTAGATTCACAAATTCAGTATTTTATTACAGATTCACAAGAAGTAGCTGCCTATTTTAGTCAAAAGACAAACAATTTTGACTGACATCTGAAAGACAAGGAACCTTTCAAGAAAAATAAATAAACAAAAAAAAAAAAAAAAATGATGTGACCACCAATTATTTTAAGGAAGTAATAATAATAATGCCCTCAAATAATGTTCTTCCCTTTTTCTAAATTTCTATATGAGTAGTCAACTGCCAGTGGCATTCTCTTGCGTCTTTTAGTGTTCACAGATCATCTGCTGTGAATGCTTCCCTCGCCTGCCTTGGGTTCTATCAAGTTCAGAGTTCAGATCAATATCTACGTGTCAGTGAGTTTTACGTTCCACAGGTTATTTCATAGATGCAGTTGCCATGCACAGCAACTGAGAAGCAAACTACATTGTTTTAAATGTTAGGACCTAAAATAGGAAGATGAGGTTATGTATGCTACTGGATGTTGGTGCTCTAGGATGGAATATCACATGATGTGTAATTTACATCAATGTATCATATATACACCTATACATCCTATAAATGTAGAAGGATGTATTTCAGATTAAAAGATGATATATGTATCATGTTTGTGGCTGCACATCTCTTCAATATATATTCTCTAGAAAATCTCGATTTCATTGAACATATTTCAAGTCAAAATTTCTTAAATGTTGAAGTTCATAAAGAGATATTATGTATTGTTCTTTATGTAAAATGAATAACATTTTTTTTCTTAAGAATTAATGAAGCTGGATCATTACATGTCTGAAGGTTGGAAATATATTAAAAATTTATAATGTTTAATGTTAACATGTAGTACATAATATCTAGCTTTCAAGTGTGAGTTATCAATTTCTCAAATTGTAATTCTTAAAGACCAAATGCTGAAATGGAGTGACTAAGTTTTTTGGAGTATTTTGTTGTGATGGACACAAACATTGCACACAGTCAACTTCCTTGTAAGGCAAATGATGGATGTCATGAGATGCCTTGATGCCTTCAATGATATTGGAGAAGGCATTCCCTTACATGATGGATGACAAGTGAAGTGAACACTGAAGAAGGCCAAGATGAGAAAATGTTATAAACAAAACCAGCAGCTATTTTCTCCCAAATGTGGAATGGTGCTGAACTTGAAGAAATTTAGAATAAATTATTTTCATGATGTTATGGACACTTCTGGAATTATGTTATAATAGTTTATCAATCGCTGCCTCATCGCACAAAACCTGGCTAATTATCAGTTAAAATATTTCTTACATACCACTGTGTTAAAATAACTCTGCATTTACTGAGCACAACTAACAGGACACATTATAACGTGCTTACAATGCACGCCACACTGGGTTTGTGACCTTCAGCATGAGACATTACAGTACGCCAAGATGACCAGGCTGAGGAGAACATGGAGAAGTGCAAGGGGACAACAGTGCACAAGACATCATGATAAAACACCACATTTTGAGGACACACACACAACACACACACACATATACAAGACAATTAAATCAGAGACTTAGGTAACTGGCTAGACCCAAACTGGCTAAATCTAGAATAAAGCACATGGATAAACTACATGTGCTTTATATATAAAGTGACACGAACACTGTATGATGGAGTACTGCTGAGTAATTATGTAAATTTCCCTTCAATGATGCCAATTACTGTCTTAAACCTTAGAGTATATTTTGATATGATGTTTGGAAGGCTGACTGAAATGATAAATATTTAGTGTGTAACCATGGAAAAGAGCTGTTGTGGGTTATGTTTTTATAAAAACCAGAGCCCAGTCACTTGATGTTACAGCTTAATACTTGAGCTTTAAGGCTACTGGCAGTAATTAAAAGTTGAAGTTAATCAATAACTGATTTATTATTCATACTAAGTAACCACTATTTAATGCATAAAAAAGTATGGGAGGGCTGGAATAAATTTAATATGCATATCCTGCAGAAATAAAAATAAAAATAAATAAAAGCAAAGATTTTTTTTTCAATGAATGCCTTTTAAATTTTAGATGAATTAGTTTATCATAAGCACAGGAAGAATGACAGACTATTTTCTTTCAACAATACCCCATCCTAAAGTGTAAGTGTACAGTACATTCTATAATATATATATATATATATATATATATATATATATATATATATATATATATATATATATATATATATATATATATATATATATATATATATATATATATATTAGATGAAAGCTAGATCCTCTTAGAAGTGTCTACATTTAGGTCCAACATCCAAAGTGGGAAAGGAATGTTTACTGAAGTGCTTAATTGAAGAGTCTATCAGCTATGTAATTTAGTTTAATTCAAATATTATATGATATAGGGCATCCAATGCATATGAAACTTTATTACGAGTGAAGTAAAAAGTAGCAGATACTAAAAGTAAACAGAAAATCTGGTAATTTAAAAATTCTTACACTAAATATAATTAGGAATGGGATAATTTTTTTCCCCACAAGCAGTTTGAAATGTGGGTACTATAAAAGTATGTAGTAAACCTTTGAGCTGTGGAGGCTATGGTACCTGAGTACTTACATAGAGGTAGGATAAGGGTTCTTTTCCTTTTCCTCGATCTTGATGCTGACGTCACATGACAAAGGTATCGTGATACAGGGTTATGGGAATGGAAAGGAAAAGGCAAGGAAATGGTGGTAAGGAAGGAGAGTGAGAGAGGAAGGAAGAAAAATGCAGTTGAGAGCTCAAATTTACCAACATAACACACAAACATTATCCTGTCCTGAATTGATTTATACAAGCCTTAATTTTTTGCTTATGAATAGTAAAAAAAAAAAAAAATAAAATAAATAAATAAAATAAATAAATAAATAGATAAATAAATACAGAACAATTATCAGCTAAATACTACAAGATGGAAATACAGTAGTACCGGGTATCTCTGCACCATCCTGTACCCTATTCTTCAAACACAAGTTACTCTACTTGTGTGTGAGAAATTAATTTAATGCAAAGGAAACATTTTTATGACAACATCCCACAACTAGAACTACGGCTTTACCAGGAGCCAAATCTTGCATGCTAAAGCTAACAGACACTTTCATCCCAACTTGGTGTGACAGTGTGCGGTGTGCTGAGGATTAACTGCAGAGTGCAGGATAAATTTTAGAGCATGTTAAAATAGCACACCAATCCTGAGTGATTCTTCTCTCTTAATACTTTTTCCTTTTCATACCACTGTGTAATGTTGAAACTGAAAATATGTATTGAGAGGTTGAAAATCTTTCTTCACACAAACTAACATAAAACAAACTGTGTAGTGCTGTAAGTTATAAGTGTGTCATTACAAATGTTGGTGTCTACAGTATTACTAGTCATGCATGTATTATGGCATTGACAACACAGATGAAAAGAAGCAACATAATGCTGAACATTGTAAATAACAAATATTTTTCTTACAATAGTTGATAAATACTTGATAAGCATATATCACTTCTAAATAAAATAGATTTAAAAGTAAAAAGATCATGTCCATTATTCTTCAAGATTAAAAGGACCTCAAATTTTTTACAATGCTGTTTCATAATGTATTTAATCATAGGACTGGTAATTACTCCTAGATGTCAGCAAGTCTTTTTATAATGTATCAAAAATAATTTTACCAACAGGACTACAATTAATGAAAATAAAAATTTTTGTCCATTGATCTGTTGAATAAGATGATTTAATGTACCTATGTTTTGATAATACAGTACCAGCAGGAACACCCAAGAAATATATTACACCACTACCCAGAAAACTGACTTTAAATTACAAGAAACTAAAAATAAAGTAGCTTCTGGTCTTTATGTATAGAAAATTTATGTACAAATGCTAAACATTGCACAACCCTTCTAAAGTTTTATTTACCTTATAATTTACCTTTACCTCTCACTAAAATGACATGGTGTGTGCATTTCCATCAAGGCTGAAGACTACATACTGTCTAAATAAGCCTCTTAGAAGTATATGGCAAGACATGAGCCTTGTCCAAGGGGCCTTTCTTTCTGTGCTTCTGATGTCTGTGTAAATTACTCTACTACACTAATGTACTACAGACTTCTGTATTGTAAGAAAATTAGGTTTACTTACAAATATCATGCAAAATTTTTCTTAAGTGTTCAAAATTCAAGCAAATCCATTCATGAAGCATGTGTAAACTAAATGGTAAGACATCAGTGATTACTGATTTTGATTCCCTGTTTGAATGAAATGCTCCTAATGCTGATAATGGTAATGAGATTAATCACATTATATATATATATATATATATATATATATATATATATATATATATATATATATATATATATATATATATATATATATATATATATATATATATATATATATATATATATATATATATATATATATATATATATTAAAGAAAAAGCTATACACAAGAAAGAGATTAATATTGTGGTAACAGTTTCACTGAGACAATCATATTGAATGGCAAGTTTTCTCTTTTGCTTAACAAAGCATCAAATTGATTCAAGAAAATCTATTTAAGAAGCTCAATTCCATGAAGCAAACAGTGCTGTAGTTTGCAATCCATCTCCCTTTTCCTGAGGGTGCAAAAAGAACTGTGCTTTCCCTAACACTCAAAACTGTGTTGAAACTCTAGGTGACAGGAACAGGTGCAAGCATAATACTGAACAAAAGTCACAAACACCAATTAATAAATATTAATAAATATAATTGAAATGCAAGAAAAAAAAAAAGCAAAGAAAAAAATCAGATCAAGCAAACCTAAACTCTGTTATGGAAAGGATTTTTTTTTTTTCAGGCACAACTGCAGGTGTTCAACTCACTATATGTATATGTATGTCTGGCAAACATATGGAATATATTACAAGCCACAGGCTGCAGTCTTAATCCCTAAAAAGACAATGAGGAACAGAAAATTTGCAAATTAGGAACATATACAGATTTTTAAGTTTGAATTAGGGAAAAAAGTCTGTATTTATTCCTGATTTGCAAATTTTTCAATTCCTCAAGTGTTTTCTTAAGAAATGTAGCTCATTCATAAACTGCAATTCACCTGCATTTGATTTTCAAATACATTTTACCAGATACTTTAATGAAGAGATCATGGCCTGTGCAGTACATACTGCTAGATTCAATACAAACACAAATTATTCCATGCACTGATACCTACATCCACTGATTTATGCCAAGTTAAAACACTGAATAACAAACAACAACCTGTAGCTGGTATACCACTCTGTAATGTTACTGCTGACTTAAAAGTTCTCTATAAAATACTGGTTGAGGCATTCCAGACTACCATTAAAGGGTACACATACTAATGTATACAGACTTCATACCAGTCTATCTTAAATGTTTGACTTTGAACTGCAATCTTATTAGTTTGTAGTAATTATAGTAAATGCCTTACTATGTATGAATATAAATTGCTGTAGGTCTACTAATACTGCAATACTGCAAACTGAACAACAATGAACTTGCTAAGGGAGTGGTGTGGCTTGTGTATGTTCTGTACATATACTGACTAGACTTTTAGTCATTCTATAACAACTGTAAATACAGAACTGAAAACAGACATTATATTTAAACTTCACATTATTATGCCACTACTGCATTTATGAGAAACACTGATGGAATGAGTGTCCATCTGCCAGTCACAACACACCTCTGCCAGCACTACAGTAACCACTAAACTCTTGCAGCTATAGAAATATACACAAAAGTAGTATGTATGTAGTTTAATTATATACATAAATTTCAACTACTCACTGGAAAACAAGCTGTAGGGCCTAAATAATAAGTCAACAGAAGTGTTACTATTACTTAGGGAAACAGCAAGAGGGAGACAGAGGGACAGTTCCCCGAGGCTACAACAACATTAACACTGACTGGCTGGTGTGGCTCTAACAGACAGGCAGTATAAGGTGTTATGCATATTAAGCCTTTGTTTTACCTTATTTGTCTCCTGTGAGTTTTTGTAAGCAAAGGAAAAAAATCAATAAATTCACTGATAGTATACATGTACAATTTATAAGATTATACATGTACAATTTATAAGATAATCTTTGCTTTTGTTCATCAGTTACATTAATAAGTCATGAAGGAGTCATCACCTCCCTCAAATGTTGTAATTATGTAATGCAATTACTGAAAGCAATGCACTTATATGTGTACTCATTAGTCTATATTCTACATTCCAATTATAACCACTGTTTCCCTACAAAATAAATAATTTACTTGCAATCCTAAGATGTACCAAAAAAGAAGCTTTCAGTTTCTTTTCAATTCATACTAGCAAGAGGTTTATGTAGAGTGGCATAGGAATTAAATAAAAATCTTAAAAAATGCAAAGCACAAAATATTATTCAATGAAGAAAATGTTTTTTCAAATTATATTCTCACTAAAGAGAAGGAAATCTTAAATAAAAGTATGTTTTTATAGTGGATTTGTTAAGATGAGGAGTAGCCACAAGGCAGGTGGTGGTGTCACCTTCAGCTGAGTGGTTAGAGTAGCTACTTTTGCAACCCTGAGGTTATGGGCTCAGTCACTTTTCTGATTAATTTTTCATGGTTTCTTGTGTGTAAGTGTTAAAGAAAATATTAGCACAGATAGAGGAGACTTTAATAGAGCATGTTACAAGAGCATGAGTTAATAAGCTTGGTTATGACTTGGCTCTTAAGTTATGATGCCAAACTTCTCCCTCAGTTATTAAGGGCAAGAAGTGCCCAAAATAAATCCCATGAAAAAAAGGGGCTACAAGGCCACTTTATTGCAGAAATAAGGCAGTCTAGTCAGCTTAACTATCAGTAATGAACTCTTTACTCAAGAAGTTATTGTAATTTTTTTTTTTTTTAAACAGTTCCTGATTTACAATTCTTGATTTGATTTCTAGTGTAGAAAAATTATTATTCTGCTCCTCCTTTCTGATTCTTTGACATGTATTTTTTTTAAGGTATGGATGTTGTATAATATCCAGTATATGTAGCATGTAACAAGTAAATAGGAACACACACACACACACACACACACACACACACACACACACACACCTCTTTTTAATCCCTGCCATATCAGACTACCACAGACACTCCCAAGTGATTCCTGATCTTCGCATACTGTACTGTAGTTCACTATGTTTCACAAGTCTACTGTTTAGTATTTAAATAATATTACTGTAAAGATATGGGTTTGGTGAATTTAGTCAATGGATCTGTGTGTGAGACAAACCTCGCCACCAATACCATAACACTTGCCAGTTCACACAATTTCTGACAGAGACCAGTTACAGGAGTCTCAACTTGATAGAATCTAAGTTGATATGGCAGAGTATCATTGTACAGTCAAAATGAGAACCATGAATATTTTATATAAAAATGTCAATATTAAATATGGGTTTATAAAAAAACATGCAACATTGTTGTGCTTTACAAATACTTAAAAAAAAAAAGATTATTAAAATATGAATTTTACATTAGCATATATATATATATATATATATATATATATATATATATATATATATATATATATATATATATATATATATATATATATATATATATATATATATATATATATATATATATATATATATATATATATATATATATATATATATATATATATATGGCAGGAGACTATTACCCATATCACTCAAAACATTTAATTTATGAAGCTAATGCAAGTAATCGTACCTATTTTATATTTTACCAATAACTTAATACATATTTAGTTTATGTACCGTAAAATGATCTAAAACACAAGTAATAAATGAAAGTGCCTAATATGACCATGAAATACAGGCAAACTCTAGAAATTTACTAAGATGCCCTAAGGTTCACATGCTGGTGTAGCGTGACGCAACCCTTGCTTGGCTGTACCAGTGGCTGTACAGGAGCCGAGGTGTGGTAGTGATAAAAACATTGTGCCTGCACCATGTGTTGTGATGTTAACTTTGAGAGGAAGACAATACCTGCATTCAACACTACTATTTTCCCTATTATCCTTGAAAAAAAAAAAAAAGTAGAATTACAAGTCCAATTGTTCTAGAGTGAGACAATAAATACTTATAGCCTCCGGGAGCGCAGAGCTCCTTGCGCATTTACCACTGGATAAAGTTATCTTGATATTATCGTGGAAAAAAATGACAAATGACTATCTTGACAAATTGTTTACATTTTAATTTGAAGCCTGTCTATATATATATATATATATATATATATATATATATATATATATATATATATATATATATATATATATATATATATATATATATATATATATATATATATATATATATATATATATACATACACACACACAACTTTGTTTTTGACATTACCTGGACGCAGCTTGGCGGATCCTTTCCTGGTTCGTTCCTAACCCATAAGAAGCCTTACTGAACGGTGCAATGCCACTATAATAGTCAACTCATCATGGCCATACTTACGAGGGAGGTGAAGGAAGAGGCACCTGGTGTATCTTCCAGGTGGCCACGGACATCGAGTGCTCATCAGCAGCGTAGCATCGCCACAGACATTGGATGAGGGTGGCCGCGGGTTGCCTTCTTCGAATCATATGCTTCTGACGCTGCTGTTGCTGAACCTTCAAGGCGAACCCCGACCCTAGGATGCCCTGGCGGCACGAGAACCAACGATAAAACAATGATAGCAACGATTTACATTTATTCCTTACCTTGGCAATGGGCAGAAACAAATTAATTAATTGTATAACTGATTTATGGCGGCGCAACAACCGAATGATAGTTTCGTTGTTGGATGTCTTGCATGTAGATAGATTCTTGATGTCACTTACTTTTTTTATTCTTTTCCATCTATGGCAATGAGGAAAACTACAACAAAAAAATAAAATAAAGAATTTCCAGTATTATTTTTTCAATTCTTCTCCCTATCTTTTATTATATTTATCTATTTTCCCAGCGGGTAAATGTCTCTTAAAACCTCCGCCGAACTATGGAATTTTGTTGTTGTTGCGTCGCCATATTTGATCCCACCGCCCCCTCCCTGCACTGACCGCTGGCAGGGCGAAAAAGGAAATCCCCAGGAGTGCACACCCCGACGCGATCATCTTGCCGCCCCAGGTCTTGGGCACAGCGTCACCGTAACCCACGGTACATAACGTTATCTGGAACACAAAACAACATTCAACACCACGAACTCAGAGAAAAAAAAGTAGAAAAAAACATAAAATAAAATACAAAATAATGAAACGTGTATCGAAGAATGGTGATTAAGTAAGTAACTATTGAATGACAGGTAGTGATAGGGTGAAACTAGGTACTTGGATTTCACAGTGTAAAATCTAAACAACTGAAACATTTGAATCACTCGTCGAATCCTTTTCCTGTACATAAGTGGTAGTTTTCTTGATCATACTCTAAACTTGCACCAAACCATTCCATTCAACTTGCAGGGTAGTCATGACAGTCACTAAACTAAGATGATGAACGATGATGTACTTAGACTCACCACTCCCCACCACAGAGCGTCGGGGAAGTTTTTGAAGTGGTCGTTGCTGTCTTTCTCGACGAGGTAGACGAGGAAGGAGGAGAAGATCAGCCCCAGGAACCCTATGTACACCGTCGTGATGAGCTCCTGTGGATGACGAGGGAGATGCAAGATGAGGACAGCTGCAGCATCTCATCACAGCGAGGCAGGGAAGGATATTGGATGATGAATGAGTACTCAACTAAGGATGGCTGTGACAAGCAATGAAAAGCAACCACCTTGCTACTTGTTACCAGTCAACGCATGTTCCCGGTACCTGGTATTATAATTGGTATCTCCTTTCCTATTGCTTATTTTTCATGTAGTACGTCTGTCGGTCTGTCGGTAAAGCATTTTTTGTTTACGCTCGTCATTACCGAAACTTGAATGATTCAGTGTTGTTTTATTGTTGGGGTTCAGGGTTTTACGGATTTATTACTTAACCATCTTAACTATTTCGCTGACTATTTGCTTTTTCCTTTCAGTGTTTTATATTTTATAATTTCGTTGTTGAGTTTAATAGTTTTAGTGACTAAATGCTTTACTAGTTTTCGTGTTTCATCAACAATGTATAAATCTCTATTTTAGTATAAAGTGTTTGATGGAAGTCAGGAAAAAAAAAATGTAAAGAAAGATATACGTATAAATAGAGATTTAAAACCGGCAAATTTTTATCAAACTTTATGAACTTTATAAACTTTGTGAAATAAGTGTATATAATTTTAAAAACTTATAATTTTCTCAATACACAAGCTAAACAACTATTACTTATAGGTAACTACTATCAATAATTAACTATTACCAATAAAGTTGACAACGTTATCAATACCAATGATGTAGTGATTACTGGTAACATTGTGCACCATCTTCATTTTTTAACAGGCTCTAGTGGAAAGCATCAGGATTTTCAAGGACATCTGTATGACTCTCGTAACAACAAGGATTTCTCACCATTAATGAGAATCCTTATAAGAGAACAAAGCGTTCAAAAATACAGTCTAATACCTTTGTTATCACGCCTACAATCTGGATTCATCATAATATTCTATCTCATGATCTCGGCCTCAACTTCACTGGCTTAAAGAGAATTTGAAAACTTTCGGAAAAATGCAAAATCTTTATGGCTTCCCACAGATTAGCTAGAGGAACTTCAACTATTTACTTTCTCCTCGTTTTGAAATGAAAGGTGGCGCAGCGAAATTTACCCTGCGATAATCTTTGAAATTCATGAACGATACTTCCCGGAATTTAGTAACTGACGCCATGGTAGAGAAATATTGACAATAATATTTAAGCAAGTTACGAATATCTTTTTATGTTCGGCACCATATTATCTCATTGTTGGGACGCTTCAAATTCAGTCCATCAAGCAATCCACCATCTAACTACAGGCAACACAGCAGACGCGGGTTCCAAGAGGTTGTACACTGGATCGTATTCTGTAACACTTCTGCCAACACCTCGACTACTTTCAAAAGGCTCTAGTACTTGAAGTTACACGGGTCTTTAAGAATACTTTTATGGTTCTAGTGATAGATTGACTACATTTCTACGTTATGAACACGAAAAACAATCTTGAGAACCCGGCTAAATATCTCTTTGGCCTCTGAAAAATGTGATGAGAGAGCAAAGCGTTTCTGAATACGGGCCACTCACTAAATACCAGCCAGCATTGACGCCACCTCCCTCAAGCCTTGTCGCAGGAGTTTTCAGAGATATTCCTTGATGCGACAGCTGACATGACACGCTTCACGCTTTGAAATCATTTGCTTCTTTTTCTTCAGGGCAAATTTTCATCTCTGGAGCACACACACACACACACATACACACACACACACATCCTTTGACTAAGAACAATAGCTTCCACGTGTTCACTGATAACAAAGAAACATGAACCTGGTGCTATATGAAATGCACTGAGAAAGAAAAACATCTTACGAACCGCAATACTCGTATTTGCAATAATTCAATCTGATATATTCAAACAAAACCTGGTGCATATCTTTTAATAAACTTGAACTGAACTTGAACTTTATGGTATAGCAAATCCATTAAGATAGAAAAATGTCTTATGAACCCCAATATTTACAGCCATTCAATCTGAAATATTCAAACCCAAAACACGGGCGCATATTATTTAATATTTTACTGCCCTGCATGACCTTCAGCTGAGAAACTTTATTTGATCACTGCATTGCGTCCCTCGTGTCTCTTGATGTGTCCTCGTGTGTCCTCGGCGCCCAAGACTCGTTATACATCTGCATGTCAGATTTATTGGTCAATCTTCCTAATGCAACATACTTCAGGATCTAGTTCCATTTGCGGATAAACTTTAGTCAAGTCTGCCCTTCTCGACTTTTGCTATTCCCCTGACACAGCACTGGCGGCCTGGGAGCTGCGGAACTGCGATAAAACTGTATATGAGAGAGAGAGAGAGAGAGAGAGAGAGAGAGAGAGAGAGAGAGAGAGAGAGAGAGAGAGAGAGAGAGAGAGAGAGAGAGAGAGACGAAGATAAATAGATAACTACACAAATACACGAAGACAGACACAGACAGATAAACAGACAAATAGACAACTACACAAACACAAATAAACACAAACAAACAGACACACAGACAGACACAGAGAGACAGACTGATGGACAAACAACAAACAAACATACAGACAAAACAAACACAGACACAGACAGATACAATTCTACAAAGATAACTATACATGTAAACTTCAAACAAAACAGACACGATCTCACCTGTCTGTGCGCGAACACGACAGAGCCCAGTAACTTCCAGGTGCCGCCCCGTCTGTCCATCCGCACCATGCGCAGTATCTGGAAGAAGCGCA
>NC_087173.1:7397985-7435485 GCF_035594125.1 Scylla paramamosain
CTACAGCATGAAAGAACGTTACTTTTCTACTTTCCTCTCATGTTCTTTTTAGAGTCGGGTAAATTTGTAACGTGTCTAATATTTCCCTCTCTCATTTATCTCCTTATCAAAGCCAGAGCAAACGAACAAATATTTATTCAGTGCTCAGCTATAATTACTACTTCTACTACTACTACTACTACTACTACTACTACTACTACTACTACTACTACCACTACTATCATGGAAGATAGAGAGGAGACACTATATTTTCTTTGACTTCTATTGCTCTCTCTCTCTCTCTCTCTCTCTCTCTCTCTCTCTCTGTGTGTGTGTGTGTGTGTGTGTGTGTGTGTGTGTGTGTGTGTGTGTGTGTGTGTGTTTGTGTGTCACCTGCTTACACTCTCATTCCCACAACAGAAAACGGAACAACGAAGAGAGGGACTCACCTATACAACAGAAAGGCCTCTTGGCGTACTTCATCCTGCCACAAAACCCCTGGTATCTCGAACGACACCCGGACGACCATAATCTGTAATAAAAAAAACAAAGAAAATGAAGACATAACCTCAGATTAGTTGGTAGGTGACTGGAATAGACTCAGTAATCAGGTTGTTAATGAAGAGACTAAGATCCTTCATAGAAGATAGCTGAGACATCACCTTTTGTTTTCTTGTAGGAAAGAAAAGAAAGGAAAAAAAAAACAGACAGGAAGGGGTCCTTAGTACCTCTTTAGAAGGATATCTGAGGTAGTTGAAGAAGGAACTGGGTCTCACATAGAGTGGTAGATCAACAGACTCAATGATCAGGTTGTTAGTGGTGAGTCATTAGTAAGCCTTAATTAAGAGAAGACTAGACAACTTTATGGATGAGGATGACAGGTGGAAATAAGCAGGTATGTTTTATACAGAGACTGTCACGTGTAGGCCTGATGGCTTCCTGCAAATTTCCTTGTTTTCTTATGTTCTTATGTTCTTAAGAGTCGATAAGGAGATTTAAAAGATTTGACATACAGTTTTGCCAGATAAGAATGATGGGTGACAAGTACGTGCGATGCGAATGCCATGAGTCTTCGTATTTTCTTTAATTTTCTACATCTGACATCAAAGGAACATTTATTTCCTAACAAAGCCGAATTCTTTTCTTGTAAAGGAATGACAAATTTATGGACAGGAATGAGAGATTCACGAACAATAATAATGGATATACATAAATACGTATAGAACTGTGTTGTGTACAGGGAATGCCACGTGTAGGTTCACTGGTTTCTTACAGCTCGTCCTGTGTTGTTATGCTCTTAATTGCAAAACTTAAATTAGTGGGGGGGATTGTTTAATAACCAACTTTAATGACCGCATAAAATAGAAGAAAAAAATGAAAAAAGAGGCATGTGAACCGTGAAACTACGCAAAGCGAAGGAAAAAGAATCATGAATAATATCAAAAACAAAACGAAAAAAGTAGCAAATGCCAACCAACCGCAAAACATAGTACGTGAAATAATACGGAGAAAAATGCAATATATAAACAAATAAACTAGAAGAATGAGAAATAAACAAATTTTTTTCCTCCTCCCCGCAGATATAAAACAAGAAAGTACGAGAAAAAACGAGAAAACCACATTTCCTTCCTTTCCCGCAGTAAGTACAAGACAAAAAAAAAAAAAAGAAGAAACAAAGAATAAGACTAGAAAGCCACATTTCCTTCCTTCTCTCCAGTAAATACGAGAAAAAAAAAGTAGAAGAAACGAAGAATAGAATTATAGAACCACATTTATTTTCCTTCTTGACCGTAAATACAAGAAAAATAAAGTAGAGGTAACAAAGAATAAGATCAGAGAACCACATTCATTTCCCTCTTCACTATAAATAGAAAAAAAAAAAAAAATGTAGAGGAAGCGATAAAAACTAAAAATTTCCTTCTTCTTAGTATATACAAAGAACAAATAATATTAAAAAAAAAAAAACAATAGTAGAAACATAAGTTCACTGTAAGTACAAGAAAAAAAAAAGTAGAGGAAGCAAAGATAACCCAAAAAATGAATTCTTCCCAGTAGATACGAAGAACCCCCAAAATAAAAGTAAAAGGTAAAGAAAACCATGACGATCAAAATTTTCCTCCTCCCTGCGGCGGTACTTGCTCGCGGAAGATGAGAAGGCGAACAAGAGAGGAAATATCGAAGCAATAACACTTAGGAGGGGGCAAGAAAGGCAGGGCGGGGCGGGGCTGGGAGAGAGCGAAGCACGAGGCAGTTCGGAGGTGAAAGAAAAACATCAATCACTCTCCCTCTTTCTAAGGCACTTCAACGAGAGAGCGAGAAGTGAAGAGGGGTGAAACGAGGTGAGGGGAGGCAACGCAGGGTCACTACAAACCAGGCCATGTCAACAGCAAGTACAAACTGCACAACGGCAAACTCCTGACGAAGTGCATGCCGCGTTTGAAGACCAAGACGAAGAGTGAGTGAGACCGAGAGTAAGAGTGAGGTCAGGCAGGAGTTATGTCGTGTTTTGAGGAGAGTATCAGCTTTAACTTGACTGCATGGGAGGGAGAGGGAGAGGGAGAGTAAGGGAGAGGGAGGGAGGATGGGGTGGAATGGGGTGGAATGGAGAGGAAGGAGAGAGGAAGAGAGAGAAAGAGGAAGGGAATGGCACTGCATGTGAAGCACGGGCAGAGAGAGAGAGAGAGAGAGAGAGAGAGAGAGAGAGAGAGAGAGAGAGAGAGAGAGAGAGAGAGAGAGAGAGAGAGAGAGAGAGAGAGAGAGAGAGAGAGAGAGACTAACGTAAATAATATAGAATCAGAAAGGAAGAGAAACTACGTGAATAAACAGTAATAATAATAATAATAATAATAATAATAATAATAATAATAATAAAACAGAAGGAAACTACAACGTATATTTAAAAAGCGAAAAAAAGGACAGGAAGGAGAGGCAAGAAAAGTAAAAAAAAAACAAAAAAACAAAAGCGAATATACAAAGGAGATAAGCTCAAGAAGACGGATTATGATAAGATAACAAAGAAAAACTGCATCAACATAAAAAAGAGAGATGAACACGTCAAGAGAGAGAGAGAGAGAGAGAGAGAGAGAGAGAGAGAGAGAGAGAGAGAGAGAGAGAGAGAGAGAGAGAGAGAGAGAGAGAGAGCAAATAAGACAAGAGAACAAACATCAAAGACACACACGTCCGTTACTATGGAATAATATATTTTTGAATCTCAATAGAAAACGAAATATAAAGAAAACCGTGAAACAAAGAAGGAGGATGTGAAAGGGAAACCAACCGCGTTACATACACAGAGAGAAAAAAAAGTATGTAAATGAATGGGAAAAAGGCGGAAAAAAGGGAGAGAAAAAAAAAAAACTAAAATGGAAGAGAATATAATGGTAAAGGGAAAATATATATACGTACAGGATGGTGTCGTGAAAATATATTGTGAAAAATGATGAGGTGATGGAGAGGGTACAGACACACACACACACACACACACACACACACACACACACACACACACACACACACACACACACACACACACACACACACACACACACACACAGTACTGAATCTCGAAAGTGACCTATCCTAACGCAACCTGACTTGACCTGACTGACCTAACATGACCTAGTGTCACCTAACTTTACCTGATATGACAACTTTTTTTTTTTTCAATTTTTTGCCCTTAGCCGATCTCCTTAACGAAAAAACAAAAACAAAATAAAATAGATAAAATAAAATAATTAGCCAAACAAAACATGACCTAACCTAACCTATCCTTACGTAATCTAAGCTAATCTAACTTTATTCCACGAGCAAATATTCGTTTAGCCACGATTCAACATATAATTTTGCGTATCAAAAAAAAAAAAAAAAAATATCGCTGAACAATTTGTCGACCCAGAGAACCGGATAACAGACCTCTGTCGGAGCGAGGATCGGAAATTTTGAGACGAAAATCGAACCCCCATCTATTGAAGCAAATACAATACGAGCCTGACCTGGAAACACAAACACAAAGCAAGCGCAAGACACAAGAAGGTCACTAGAGTCTCTCCGAAGGGATGTGGGCGACTGTGGACTGAAATCTGAGGGCTCTTGAAAACTCTCTACTCGGGAAGCGAAGTCCTGGCTACTACTCAAGAGAGACAAAGAGAACACGAAGATTAAAAAGGAAAATAGTTAGGAAAAAAAATTAGATCTTAAAAATTAGGAGGCAGAAAACCAATACAGATAAAGAAAAAATATCTTTATAATATGAACGCAAATTTCAAACAAAGGTGAAAACACGAATTAAATCTTAGCTGAGAGAGAGAGAGAGAGAGAGAGAGAGAGAGAGAGAGAGAGAGAGAGAGAGAGAGAGAGAGAGAGAGAGAGAGAGAGAGAGAGAGAGAGAGAGAGAGAGAATAATAAAGGCACTTCAACTCAAAACGAAAACTTAAAGAAGGTACTTTGTTCTCTCTTCACGGCGAGAAAAGAGGCATAAAGTCCAGTCTCGTCTGCAGTATTTCGGTGGTTGTGAAGGGAAGGGAGGGAGGTAAAAAAAAGAAAAAAAAAAAAAAATGTGTATGCAAAAGGGAAACAAACGTACTCTTTAAGCAAGGCACCCTAGCAAGGCACCCTTTCCTCCATCAACGAAAGGTGTTAAATTTCTTCACCTGTTGCGTTTAGGAGGATCTTAGGATATATATAGAAAAAGGGGAGAGTTAAGGAAAAAATATAGATGCACATTTTTAAACGGGGATTTTTTTTTCTCTCTCAAAGACGAAAGGTTTTAAATTTCTCTCACCTGTTATATTCAGAAGGAACTTAGAACAGGTATAGAAAAGGGAGAAAGTTAAGAAAAAAACGAAAAAAAAACGGGAATTGTTATGAACTCAGATCTCACACAACGTACTTTTTTTTTTTCTCTAAGAGACGAAAGGTGTTAAATTTCTCTCACCTGTCACAGTCAGGATAAAAGACAGGTAAAGCGGAGGAAAACAGAGGTGAAAAATATGAATACAAAATTGGCAACGCTTTAGGCGCATAGTTTTACTTCAGCACTTTTTTCTTCCTCTATGTAACAACAAAGTGTTAAATCCTTCCCACAAGCAACATTATGGAGAATCTCAAGACATCTAAAGGACAACAAGAATAAAAAAAATGATTCGAAAACTAAAAAAAAAAAAAAAAAAAAAAAAGAAGCAACATAGGCCGAGAATCTCACCAACTCATTTTTTCCCATCTGTAATGTTCCAAAAGGTGTTAAATCTTCCTCACCTGCGGCACTCAGGCAGGTCTTAAGGCGCAGGGAGGGGCAGGATTTGGTTTGCATTATTCATGGGCGCGAAGCAATATTCTGGCCGGATTGGCTGTTGTGTTGTGTTGCTAAATTACAATGTATATATATATATATATATATGCTCGTATATCAGAACTAGAATTCGTTTGCGTGTGCTGCATGCGAACAAGCTGTATTCCTATGAACGATCTGTATGTCTGTCTGTCTGTCGCGCGTTTCACAGCAAAGAAGTCAAATTTATGGATGAAGCTGACATCATCCTGTACGGAATAGTCAATAACCTATTGTGAAAAATAACCAGACCTCAGAAATTCCGAATCTACCGAAAGTTATATGAAAATTATTAAATTAGAGGCAAAGAGCGTCTGGTTGATCCATTTCTTCCCAGTAGCTGCCTTACTTGCTCGCTACCTACACGCTTTCCATGGGCAGGTCAAGATCCGCGCAGTCCCATACCTTCCCTCAAGCTTCTGTAATGGTGTGCGCTGTGTATATAAGGAAGCTCGATTTCTATCTTTAGTTTATGTCTCTGTACTGTTACCAATTTCATCACCTATCACTGCCTGGTGCTCTCACTCACTGTCGCTGATTGGTCGACGCATTCCCGTCTTGTTTTGAAATATGTAACAAACTAACCTTGTATTTACATAAGCCCTCACTTCATTACAAGGCAAAAGGATTATCCAAATAAAAATAAAGTGGAATCCTACAACTGAGTGATGGCTTTGGTAGGAATAAATTTCATCCGAGGCACGTAATAAAACAAGACGGAAATATGTAGATCTGTCAGGGAGTAAAAGCATCAACCAGCGGCAGTGTTACCATGCTCACGTGGCCTCAGGTGGTAATATTGCTGCGACAGTTGGTGACACAGAGCACAGCCAAACGTTTCGGTTAAGAGAGAGATCCTTGAGCGATCTTAATTAACTCAGTCTTTACTGCACTGTGAGAATGGAAGTTTACGATGTAGTTAATCTCATGCTAACTATTCTGTGTGGATGCGTGGGAAGCTTTACAGAGATACATGCTCGTAATGGAAAGCCAGCCAGCGAACCAGCCAGCCAAACAAACAGAGACAAATATATGGATACAAATAGTGACAAACAGAAAGATAAACAGAGAATATGTAAGCGGGGATGAATAGATGGATATAAAACAGAAAAAAAGCAATGAAGGCAAGCAAAACAGAAACAAACAATCATAAAACTACCTGCATGAAGACAGATAAACACATAGATACATAAATACAGACAGAGAGAGAGAGAGAGAGAGAGAGAGAGAGAGAGAGAGAGAGAGAGAGAGAGAGAGAGAGAGAGAGAGAGAGAGAGAGAGAGAGAGAGAGAGAGAGAGAGAGAGAGAGAGAGAGAGAGAGAGAGAGAGAGAGAGAGAGAGAGAGAGAGAGAGAGAGAGAGAGAGAGAGAGAGAGAGAGAGAGAGAGAGAGAGAGAGAGAGAGAGAGAGAGAGAGAGAGACGCAAAAACCGAGAAAGAACAAAAAAAATATAACAAACAAAAAGCAAAAAAAAAAAAACTGAAATAAATGAAAAAAAATGCAAAATAAATATAAACAGGGGAGGGTAAGAAAAAAAAAAACACGAAGAGAAAGACGGAAAGAGACATGGAGAAAGATGCAAACAGAAATATATTTACAAAGAAATACCTGCGGAAGCTGAGAGAGAGGAATTCAAACAGACATAAACTTGCATATATGAAGACAGAAAAGGGAAGGAAGCAGGAAGAGAGCAGGACACACAATGAAGGGTAATGGACTCACTCACTCACTCACCTCAAAATATATTCAATAGTGAACCACACGACGACAAAGGACTCGATATAAAAGAGGACTTCTGTGGCTTGGTCTTCGTAGTCCTTTACCGTGGACAGAACGCTCAGAGTGAGGCAGATGAAGATGGTGCAGAACCTGGAACGAGAGAGAGACAACTGTGAGGGGAAGAGGACCAGAAGGAATGTCACGGAAATTATAGACGTAAAAAGGACATTCACAAAACAAAGGAAATGTGTTAATATAGTGAAAAAGGAAATGGTTATGGTGTAGCGCTTGAAAAAAAAAAAAAGAAATTATAAAAATAAAAACTTGGAACGAATGACAGACAACTATGAGGGAAGAACAGAAAGAATGCCACGAAATTTACAGACGTAGAAGGAACATTCACAAAACAAAGGAAATAAGTTAATATAGTGAAAAAGGAAATGGATGTGAAAAATGAAGAGGGTGCAGAACCTGGAACGACTGTGAGGGAAGACCAGAAGGAATGTCACAAAAATTACAGATGAAAAAGGAACATTTACAAAAGAAAGGAAATGTGTTCATGTAGTGAAAAAGAAAACGGACATGGTGTAGCGCTTAGAAAAAATAAAATAAAAACCTGGAACAAAATGAGAAACAACTCTAGGAAAAGGAGACATGAAATAATATAACGAAAACTATCATACAAAAAGGAACGTTCAGAAGACTAGCAAAATTAAAAGTAATGCCCTGAAAAAAAAATGGATATGCTTGAAACAAAAATGAAAACATGAAGAAACAAAACTTCATGATAAAAAATAATAATAATAATAATGAAAAATAACAGAAAAAAACAAAAACATACGCAGAAAACCAAAACACAACTGGAGATAATGAAGAACTTGAAGCAAACAGGGAAACAGTACTAAAGAAAGACGACTGGAAGGAATATCACGAAAAAATACACACAGTGAGGGCAATTTATGACAGGACAAAAAAAATATAAAGCACCTATATATCAAAAAGATTAATATGGCGTAGCGTCCGAAATAAGAAAGGTAACATATAGGAATAAAACTTCATGACAGAGGAAGGACAACGAAAAAAAAAAAGCTTGATGTAGAAAGATAAATGATTAAAAGGTGATCAAAAGACAAGAAAGAAAAAGGAGATGGTATAGAAACTGAAGGGAGAAGAAAACATGAAGAAAGATCCATGATATAGCAAAGTAGCGGAAAGATGTAAGAAAAAAATTTAAAATGTGAAATGTGGAAAAAGGAGAGATAAGACAAAGGGAGTTCAGAAGACAACGAAAATACATGAAAAAAAGATGTTACTGAATATGAAAAAAAAAAAAAAATAACGAACAAGGAAGATAAAAAGACAACGAAAAGAACACATCCCAAAAAACACTCACATAATGAAACAAAATACATTATGAAAGAGAATACCCAAAGTTAATTAGAATACAAAATGAAAGAATTGAAAAAAAAAAAAGAAAACCGATGAAGGAATATTAAAAAGAACAATGGATACATATTAAAAGTTGATATAATTAACGAGAACGTCCAGACTTCATTAAAATACAAATTAGAACTTCACAAATACATAAAAAAGAAGAAGAAGAAACTTAACAAACCTCCAACAC
Organism: Scylla paramamosain; assembly: GCF_035594125.1. NCBI lineage: Eukaryota > Metazoa > Arthropoda > Malacostraca > Decapoda > Portunidae > Scylla > Scylla paramamosain. The sequence goes on from NC_087173.1 coordinate 7,406,633, forward strand.
GTAAAAATATATAAATAAATAAATAAGTACAATAGATAAATAAGAAAAAAAAAACACACTGCAAAACGAAAACAAGGAGAATCAGAATCCATTAAACCATGCACTGAGACTCAGCAGATAGGATCCAAAACCACTATAGACACGTTATAAGAGAGTCAACAGGATCTGACGCTGAGCTTAAGGACTCGTGTTACATTTATAAAGAATAGAAACAGTGAGGCCGCGTTGGTGGCGCAGGGAAGCAGGAGCGAAGGGTGAGAGTGCCTGGGTAGTCCTTACATCCGACAGTCTATTGAATTTCACACTTGTTGGTGAAATGCTTCCCTCTCGCGTCCCTCTCTCACACGCCACTTGCCACGTCCTGCCTCTCTCAACTTGCACTAAAAATGGAGCACTGGTGTATTGTTTGACTTGGAATTAAGCAAACGCACAATAACAACAGGGAGGTGTCGATGAATTTTCAAAAGTGTACTGAACTAATTTAACGTAATTTAACCTAACGTGACCTAACTTAATTACTACGCGTTGAACGAACACTACTGTATGTCGGTAAATTTCCCTCTTGGTATCAACAATTCGTTTTCTTTTATTCGTTAATAATTTGTTTTCTCTCGTTAAACTGGTATTACTACTGTTTTTTTTTTCTTCTTTTTCTAGTACTGCTACTAAATTAATTCAACTTTTATCTGTGCCAGTATCTTAGTTTTCTTCCACTACTTTCCATTTTCTCTTATAGTCATTAATAATTTCGTTTCCTCTCATTAAGTGCTATTAGTTTTTTTTTTTTTTTCTAGCATTACCAAACTATTTAACCTATTACTTGCACCAATATCTCAGTTTCCTTCAGTACTCTATTATGTAGTACCTTCCCAGTTTCCTCTTAGTTATTAATAAGTGCTACTACCACAGTTTCTTCTTTCCAGTACTACCAAGCCTTTCGTTTCAAGTACTACCAAGCCGTTCAACCTATTACCTGTACCAACATCTTAGTTTCCTCGAATACTATACAACTTTTCAGTTTACTTAACATGAGTCCCAATCTCTCAAGAGCCTCTCCTATCCCCAGCCTCCCCCAGCCTCGCGCAGCCCTTCCACCTCTGTCAATTCCTTACAAACTTGGTTAATTTTACTGACAAACGTCGCGCGGGATTCCCAGGTGAAGGGAAGTTAGGCATGATTACTCCGGCACGGCGCGAGGCATCCTGACCTAGAATTCCCGGCTTGTTATACTTACTTGTCCAGGTTACGTTAATTTTCTTAGCATCGCTCTCACTTCCCCGATAATCTGGAGAGGCTGGGAGGTTGAGATAGGGAGGGATACTGAAGTTATCCTTGATCATGCCACTGCAGATATTGTCTTTTGCTAATATCCAGAGCACGGTAGTAATTGTTTGCATCGACACATGAGGAAAAGGAAGAACAAGGGGTAAATTTTGTGTTATCTAAGCTACACTACTGTTTAAGAGAGGGAAATGTAGAAATAAGGCTTTAAACTCTTAATTAGAGTGATTAAAAGTGACTAAGCGGTTATAAGAAAAATTGTCTAGTAGTGAAAGGGTTGATTTTGTGTTTTTCTTTTTAAATTTTTTTTTATTTTAGTGTCTTTATTTTTTCTTTTTTTTTCGATTTCTTGTTTAGTTTGTTTAGTACTGATGATTTTTCCTATTTTTTCCATTCTTTTCAGTGTTTTTCGCTACTTGTTTTCTGTTTTTAGTGTGCTTTTTCTTAATTTTCCGATTTGGTAGCACTTTTTTCCCTTTACTTTTTTTTTTTTGTTTTGGTATTCTCTCCTTTTGTTATTTCCCCCCCCGCTTCGCAATGTTTTTTTTTTTCCTAACTATTCTGTTACGGTTGCGCATTTTTCTTCTTTTCCCGTGTGGGTAGTTTTTTCTTTACTTTTCCGTGATTGGGAACCTTTTTTCTTTTCTCTTTGGTAGCGTCTTTTTTATTTTATTTTATTTACTGTTTGGTTACTTAAATTTCCCTTTACCCATTTCAGTTTTGGCAGCATTTTCCCTTGAATATTTCCGTTTGGTAGTTTTTTTTCCCTTTACTTTTCGTTCAGGTAGGAAAACTCTCTCTCTCTCTCGTGTATATATATAAATTTTCTATTTTTAGTCCCGGGTTGGCCTGAGTGTTTACATTGGTGTGCTACGTACGATATTTGTCATTCCATCGCCTTTAAGTCACCCACCCTTCGTTTTATGTTTGCTTTCCACAGTCCGGATTATTCTACAGTACCTCTCGTTGCTTTATTTATGCACCGGAACCTTTGTAAAGAGATGGTAGAAACGTATTGTACCTTGTTCATGTTCGATTACAACAACAACAACAGCAACAACAATAATAACAACAACAACACCACTAACAACATCACCAACATGAACAAGAACAAAAAGAACAAAAACAAGATCATCATCATCATCAACAATAACAAGGAAAATAATAACGAACGACAACAATAACAACAACAGATCTTTATATTATAAAATCGCTAATGTTATTTTAGTATTACCCACCACCACCATCACCACCACCAACACTACTACTACTACTACTACTACTACTACTACTACAAGTTTTTTTTTATAATCTCCCACACAAACAATAGAAGATATAACACACTGTACCTTCTTTGCCTTCTAGTACGTGTGGTTTAGGTGTAAAGATCTGCTGGTGATCCCTTGAAGCCCTTTGCAATGCCATAACACTCACCACCTCACTTTGCCTATCACACTCTCGAGTATCAAGATAGTAAAGCTTCACGAGCAGCAAAGAAGCACTAAACGAACACCCCCAGCAGTTTGCCATCGCCAGGAAGACACGAGGTGGTGATGTTAATGGCAGCGAGAATCCGACCTCCGTGCAATGCCTCCTCCTTCACCACAAAAACTTGGGAACTGCGTGAGTTATAGCGCCGCAACAACTGTCATTTCACTGGCTAGGGTTACGAGAAAGTGTTGCCTCTCCCGCTGAGAAAATGCAGAGGCAGGTTTGAACTTGGAAATTTAGGACGCAAGACGAGCGATGTATTATAAAGCCAACTGAATCCACATGACACTTACGAGGATAAAGGAAGAACGGTTATATACAGCAGCATATCTCTTGACCCTTACGAGGCTGTCTGTGAGGATCTGCACCATATAAGCCCCTGTTCCTAATCGCTCTGGGCTCTCATAAGGACTAATTTCGCCAGACACGGAGATGATCATGCGGATTCTCATGGGCGTCTTCCTGTTGACAGCGCATAATCCCTAGTTCAATTATCGCTTGGGTATGCAGTCTTGAAAACCCTGGTGATTTCCAAAGCAGATAGTTTAAAGAAATCGCGCAGCAGCGGCGAAACGGCTAAGAATACGAAGTCGAATATAAAGTAAATGGTGAAGGAAGGCGAAGAAAATTAAGAAAGAAGCGGAGTGTGGGCAACATAATCCAAGGCATCTAATCACCGCGAGTATGAGATGCACCACGCGGGACGGAGGAGCAGCGAGCGTAGTTGAGTGAAGGCAACACACGGGGGGAGTTGCGGGAGTCCGTGGAGACCTTCAGTTAGTTCCGGCATTGTCTCGATCCTGGGGAGAGGCGCCTTGATACTGAAATGGTGACGACATGCTCCCCCTTCCCCTGCCAGCCTCTTCCCCTGCCTGCCTGCCAGTTCCGGTGCTTCATCTCGATTAACTGGCTCTTCTGGAAGTCTTTAGGGTTTTTCAAAGGTGTTTTCACGATTCTAGAGATAGTTTAACAAGGTTTCTGTATCATCAATGGAAATATGATACCCGTAAGAGTCCGACATCACTTCTGTAGCGTTTGGAAACAGTACATATTAGAGAACAAAGCATTTATGAACACCAGCCACATACAACCAACCATCTCTGTATATCTAAACCAACCATCTCTGTATATCTAAGCACAATGCAGCACGCCAACTTGAGAATGCATTACGAAGCCCTGACGGTCTCAGTAACGACCACCACCGCCACCACCACCGTCAATCATCACGAATCCCACTCGCCCTCCCTCGTTAATTAGATCTCGTCACGCATTAAGACTTACAGTGATAGTTCCACTTACAACTTCCAGCAATCTGCATCATAAAACACCTATTTGAATAAACCGATGCTTAAATGAATACCAAAATCTCGAGATATGAAGCGACTATTACTATCAGAAAGAGGAGCAAATTAAACTAATCAAAATGAAATATGAACTGTAAATAAACTTTCCAAGCAAATTACCAAACCCTTCCAAACACTCCAGAAATGAACACTTAAATTGCAACAGATTACGAAAATGTACCAATAAATGTATTCCGGAGGGCGACTGGAAGGGGAGGAGGGCCTGGAATTCTGGATGTGACCGCTTCTGGAACCTCAAGCTTCTCCCTCCCCCCTCCAGACCCCAGAACGGGAATGTTGGGAATCAGGGATGGTGTGATTGGGAATAACTCAGTTCTCCTGGAATGGGAGGCGCCTGGGGAAGGATTCTCCAGGAATAATGTTGGATACTTGGCTGGAATATGCAGCAGGAAGGGTCCTTGTGTGTCTGGAATGTTATGCAAAGTTTGGGAGGAAATGTGGAATGTTTAATGCAATATTTTCATGACTGGGAACAGGGGAGGTACAATCCAGGGACATGAAAAGGCAGTTGGTGACACGATTGTTGTCTGGAATCTGGACTGGAAAGGGTTCTCGAGGTGGCTTTGGAAGAAACTAAGCGTATTATTTCACGGAACTGGGAAAATTACAACTTGAAGCCAATGAACTCAAGCATCTTTCTTTCCTTGCTCTCCTGTCCTCTACTTTCCATTTCATTTGCTTCCCTCCCCTTAATTTCCTTCCTCTTCCCTTCCTTCTCTTTTCTTTTTTCTTTTCAACTCCTCTTCCATTTCCTTTCCATTTCATTTAATCTTTTCCTTTCTTCTCCATTTAATTTCTCTTCCTTCCATTACATTCCGTCCTCTTCCTTTCCCTTGTATCCTCTTCGTTTACCTTTATTTCCTTTCCACTACTTTCCCTTTCCTTTCCCACTTCATTCTCTCCCTTCTCCCTTCCCTTTCCTTTCCTTTTCCTTTCCCGGTTCCTTTCCTTTTCCTTCCCTTCCCTTCGCCTCCCTGCCCTACCATACAACAAAATCTGTTAAAACAACAAACTAAATCGCAAAACACAAAACGCTCCCGTTAAATGAAGCGAAAGCAAATTAATATAGCGCAAAGCATAAAATTATCTTCCATTAGAGAGAGAGAGAGAGAGAGAGAGAGAGAGAGAGAGAGAGAGAGAGAGAGAGAGAGAGAGAGAGAGAGAGGACAGTCAATCACTCTAGCCCTTCACTAAGTAACGCCACACTAAAAGGACACAACCCACATCCCCTCGACTCCTTAATCGCTTCTTGACGATTCGCGAAGAATTTGTTTTCGCGTCCGTGAAATTAGCGTGCATCCGCTACCCGCGCCACGCCCCATCCGCGCTTCATCAACCCATCGGCGTGAAATTGAGGGAGCAATTACTAACGTACGGTGCAGGGGTGAGGGGCGAAGGAGTGAAAGGTGAAGGGGTAAAGGTGAAGAGTGAGAGGTGTTGTAGTAAGGTGTACTGGGGTGATGAAGGAGTGAATAGTGATGAGGGGTGACAGAACTGCAGTAAGGGTGATTATAGGAGTGTTGTGGGGTGATGGTGGAGAGGTAAGTGTTGGTGTGGGGGTGATAGAATTGTACTAGGGGTGTTTCTGGGGTGACCGTGAGAATGAGGGGTGATGTGGGATGGTGAGCTGCACTGGGGTTGCTGTTGGGGTGATTGTGACGGGGTGAGGAGTCATGTGGGGTGGTAAAGTTGTACTAGGGGTGTTTCTGGGGTGATTGTGAAGGGTGAGAGTGATGTGGGGTGATAAATGTGAAATATAGGGGGGGTGGTGGGGTGATGGTGGAAGGGTGAAGGTCAAGTGAGGTGGTAGAGATGTAGTGGGGGTGCTGCCGGGTTGGGGGTGCTTAAAGTGGGGCGCAAGTGAAGGGAAGCGTTGATGGGGTGAAACAAAATAATTAATCCTCAGGTATTTTTGGTGCTTAAGTTACGTTTAGGTCAGGATAGGCTAAGGTAAATTATGTTATTCTATTTTTCTTTACTTTGTTTTATATTAAGTTTATGGTTAAAGAAAAGTTAGATAAGGGTTAAGTTAGGTTATATTATGTTACGTTATTAGGTTTGTTTAATTTGTTATATGAAGTTATGTTTCTTTAGTACAGGTTAGGTCAGGTTAAGTTCCGTAATCTAACTTAACCGAACTGAACCTAGCATAAACAAATAAAATATGACTTATTCGGACACAAAAGTAATAAATCCTCACATCACCAAAAATAAATAAATAAATAAAGTAAATGAAAAAAAAGAGAAAAAAAAAAAAACACCAAAGTACCAGTGAACCAAAGGTCAACATTCCCGTGACGTCACCAAGATGGCCGCCCCGACCTGGTGACGCCACTGAATTAGGGATTCGAATCATGTCTTTTCGAAGCGGGTTCCTTGATTACGAACCTCTGAGGACTCGTTCGAAATGGTAGTAAGCGAGAGCTATCTTTATATTCGTCCCCAGGCGCCCTCCTATCATTAGGTTTCTCTCAGACTTGTGGCAAAAGTGTAATTCGTACCGTGATTCGAAGCGTCTGAGGCAAACGAACCAGCGAATCTTCTGAAAACACTTGAAAACACTCTTTAGTGGAGAGAATTTAGAGGAAGAAGAAGAAAAGAAGAAGAAAAAGAATAAGACGAAGACGACGACGACGAAAAAGGAGAGAGGAGAGAGAGAGAGAGAGAGAGAGAGAGAGAGAGAGAGAGAGAGAGAGAGAGAGAGAGAGAGAGAGAGAGAGAGAATCAAAAGACAGACCAACAGACATACCTCCCCTAACACACACACACACACACACACACACACGATAACAAAGAACACCAAACACTTTTAACCTCCATTTTCTTATTTCAACCACCACCACCACCACCACCATTACCACTACCACCACGACCACCACCACCGTCACCCTGTCCACGAAGTCACAGCAGCAGGCGTATAGGTTTGGCTGAGCGCTCCTCATGCCTCCTTCCCTCCCTAATGTCCCCCGCGAGGCAGCCCGAAGCACCGCCTAAGTCTTGTCGTGACGCTGAGTGTACGTTGTAATGTTCTGCTGGCGTGGCGTGGCTTGGCGTTGCGTGGCGTTGTTCTCTCTCTCTCTCTCTCTCTCTCTCTCTCTCTCTCTCTCTCTCTCTCTCTCTCTCTCTCTCTCTCTCTCTCTCTCTCTGTAGCTTTGAAGTATTGCTAACAAGCCTGAAAAGTAGTAGGCTGGAGGGAGAAAAATGCCTCCCTATCTCTAATTTTTCCTTTCTCTCTCTCTGTCTCTCTCTCTCTCTTCTCTCCTCTCTCTCTCTCTCTCTCTCTCTCTCTCTCTCTCTTTCTCTCTCTCTCTCTCTCTCTCTCTCTCTCTCTCTCTGGTGGAGTTAGTAGTGTATTAAAATGTAGTAAAACGTTGCAAACTTTCGTGGTCTCGTACAACTTGGCCAGAAGTACAGTAACCCTCTTGTAACCTTCTGCTTTCACTTCCACTGTATTTTGTCTTTCTTTTAGTCTTAAGTTCCATGATCTTGTTACAGTTTACTTACAAAACCTGATTATTTAGTAGATTCTTAGTAGATCAGAGGATGTAATGTTGCAGGAAAACGCAAGACAGTAAAGTAGTGATTGTGTTGTTAATCTGTTCGTAGTGCTTGTTCGTGCGTGTATGCACTTTAAATTTTTCTTACTTCCCATACATTTCTCTAACATTATTCTAGTTATTTTTTAATGATTTCCTGTGAGACAATGATAAGAAAAAAAACTATATAAACATTTTTTCTATTTTTATTTTTCAAACGAGTAATTCCGTGGAAGGAAGGAGGAACACTATCGAAACGTAAAGAAAATTAAAGTACACTACTTCATCTAAGCTGAGAGGAAAGAAAACAGTAGATATGAGGAACTTTCGCCCCTAACTAACCCTACATTTCTTTAGATTAGATAAGTAAAGCTTAAAACAAACATTACTCGTAAGGATCGACAAGTCTGCTGCTCGTTATTCTACCTTTTATGTTCCTTTGTTTTCCCTACACCACTAACTTAACCTGAAATGCGAGTTTAACACGTCATTCACCGCCGGCCTGAAGCGCCCGTTCCGCGAAGTCTTGGCTGCATCGCCTTAACAAGAGACTAAGACACAAGCTGAGAATTTACGACTCATTCGGGTGATTTTTAAGAGGATCAGTGAGAGAACCTTCCTGACGCACGCACCTCCAGAAAATAATCGTGTGAGTTAAGAAAGTAACACAGGAACTGACGAAAATTGGGTGTAACAAGACCGGCCAACAGGAAACGTTAATAACACCAGGTGGAAATAACATGCAGAAAATCAAGAAAATTATTTTACGAAAACAAAATGAATTGAATTGTTTAATGCGCAACTTTATTTCTTTCATTGCTGGACAGTTTTTTCTTATAATCACTTGCAGCTTTAAAACATTCATTTTTGTACTAAAGTCTTTTAAATTGTTCCGCTGTCTAAAAAAAAAATATAGAATTAATCTTTTAATCTTTCTTTTTATTTATTTATTTATTTTTTTGGTCAGTGCGTCCATGCAAAAATTTCTTTACTGGGATTTAAATGTTCACGATAGGCAAGTGTACTGTAAGTGTGAAATAATCAATAACAATGAAGCAGGAAGCTGAAAAATCGTAAGTTACACACACAAAATTAGGTAAGCAGGAACTCTTTGCCTGTGAAGGTCCACAGTTCGACAAAAAATCAGGTAATAAAAAAAAAAAATAAAATGCATCATAAATAAATAAAAAAAAAAAATAAAAATAAAATAAAACAATGAAAAAAAAACTGGCAATATTCTCCAAGTTGTACGAGAACACGAAAAAGTAAATATAATAATAAAACAAGAAAGAAAATTACATGAGAGAGAGAGAGAGAGAGAGAGAGAGAGAGAGAGAGAGAGAGAGAGAGAGAGAGAGAGAGAGAGAGAGAGAGAGAGAGAGAGAGAGAGCAAAAGCAAAGCAAAGAAGGCCAACACGTGCTACCTTCACCTCCAGGAAAACCTTCACTGTCCTCATACTGTCTTCATTATTTGCCCTCCGTCACCGCATCGACTTGGAACAGACAAACACGACTCTTCCTTTCACCTTTTCACGGAACTCCTGTGTGTGTGTGTGTGTGTGTGTGTGTGTGTGTGTGTGTGTGTGTGTGTTAATACCTTCCCTAGTACTTCGTTCCCTGAGGCAGGAGTAAACGTGTATATTGTGTATATTGTGTTCTGATCTTTCTGCACTGTTGCATTGCGTTTCAGTAAACAATCCTTGCGTAAGATATACACTGATCTATTCTCTATCTATTTACATCTCTGCATTCTCAGTGGGTTTTACAAACATTCAGAATCCTTAAAAATTATTTGCAGTTACGCGCTCGAGCGCGTACACACACACACACACACACACACACACACACACACACACACAGAAAAAAATAAAGGTTAATTTTGTATTCCTTAGGCTACAGAACTACTGCAAGAACTCTAGCACAAAAGAATATGTATCTGAAACGTTATAGGTAATTATGGCACAAACTGCCTGTCGGTGAGAGTGAATAAACGACCCATAAAGAGTCAGTGAGTTTCCACATAAATATCTGTATTCTATCAATTCTATCAATTAGTAGATTTCCATGAACTGAACAAATTAAGTTTTCCATGTAAATATACCTGTATTGTGTGTACCTATTTGTTTACATACCACTGTATTTTCTGTAAATAAGCAACATAAAAGAGTGAGTGCGTTTTCATTTAAGTATATGTTAAGCTCTGTTTTGCTGTTCGCACAGTTGCACTGGATGTCGATTAATGCACAGGATTAATACACAGTCTGAAATAGGGGATGAGTTTTCCTGGAAACATAACGTACACTGCACCGTCTCATTTCGCTAGAAACGCAAAGCGATTTTTTTTTCCTGTAAATCAACATGTCCCATCAATCTCCAACGTTGCATTACCCGCGAAACAGTGAGTGAGTTTTACTGTAAATAGACCACATGTTCCATTACTCTACACCGCGCATTAGTCACCTTCAAACAAACCTGAAAAGCGCAAAACACCACGCGTATCTTGGTGGAAAACATTTCACGCAGGCGGTGTGTAGGAGAGACTTTACAATACAGCGTGCTCACTCTATGCCACCACAGAGCCTCCAATGCCGGTTCCCATAGCGGGGGTAGTCTAGCCAGTCATATGAATATCCGAGTTACGCTCCAGTTCACCAGAGAGCGGCTGTGTTACACCAAATATTGCCACAGCGCCGCGGAGGCCAGCTAATATAACGTTATTACTATCGGTAACACAAGAACGACGCGGCCCGAGGTATTGGACAAACACACAAGGCATCGCTGGAACCCGCTGACCTAATTAAGTGTTGGGGAGCGGATGGTATTCTTTCACGGTGAGGGAGAAAATAAGGGAGGGAGGGAATGAAAGAGAGAGAGAGAGAGAGAGAGAGAGAGAGAGAGAGAGAGAGAGAGAGAGAGAGAGAGAGAGAGAGAGAGAGAGAGAGAGACGAAGAATGAAGAAAGAACCAAGAAACAGGAAGACATAAACAGTGTGCGGGCTCGCTGTAGGCCCTCAATCCTTACAGTTTGGCAGATAGGAACGTGAAAGTGAGGGGAATATGAGGTGAAATGCAAGGAACGGTTCGCTGCGAGTGTTTAAGAGGCGAAATCCGTCCACTTGTTGGTATTAAGTCACTAATCTCAGCTAATCTCGTGCTGGGAATGTGAAATAACCCAGCTCATGACATTGCAAGACTGTATAAGCCGGATGTACTTAAATTGGTTCCTTCCTCTTGGCTTTTCCTTTTCCTTTTCCTCTTCTTTCTCCTCTTTCTGATCTACCTCATCTTCCACCTCCTTTTCTTCCTACGAGAAAATGTAAACAGCTGACTGAACGTGACTTTAATTTTCTTCCTGATAGAGATGTAAATTAGTCTCTTCCTCTTTCTCCTCCTCTTCTTCCTCTTCCTTTCCTTCTCTTATTCCTATTCCTCCTCTGACTAGGAAGGAGAAGCGGTTGTTTGTTCATGGCTTTTTGTTTTGTTTATGATTTCTGTTTCGTCTTTCTACATTTTCTTTTTTCTCCTCCTCCTCCTCCTCCTCCTCCCTTGAGACAATGAAGGCATCACTTTTATCTTCAAGAAGGTAATGTTAGGTGGTATAATGATCTTTGTACTTCCCTTGTTGTGTGTGTGTGTGTGTGTGTGTGTGTGTGTGTGTGTGTGTGTGTGTGTGTGTGTGTGTGTGTGTGTGTGTGTGTGTGTGTGTGTGTTCTTTGTTCCGTGAAATTTAATGTAGTTTCGTTTTGCCTATGTTGTCTTTGTTTACTTTGTTTTGTTTTGTTTTGTTTCCTTCCTTCTTTCTTCCTTTCTTTTCTCACACGTGGAAATTCATGTAATGTTGCAACTCATGGCGAGAATTTAAGCTGTTGTCGTCTCTCTCTCTCTCTCTCTCTCTCTCTCTCTCTCTCTCTCTCTCTCTCTCTCTCTCTCTCTCTCTCTCTCTCTCTCGGTTAAAAGATACTGACAAACAGAAAGGCAGATAGATGGAAACACAGATGGATAGATAGATAAACAGGGAAACAGACAGGTAGATAGATAGATAGACAGGTAGATAGATAGATAGATATATAGACAGATAGATAAATCGATAGATAAATAGATAGACAGATAGACTGAATGATAGATAGTATTTCACTGAACAAAAAAAAAAGCATTGTTATAACACACACACACACACACACACACACACACACACACACACACACACACACACACGCCACGCACACGACGACAAGCCAAGCACTAACCTTATCCCCAAGCCATCACAACACAGCATACATACAAATAGTGCTACCACCGCGTCACTTCAACTAAGACCTCACAAAGCAAGTCTTCTAAAACCTATCTCACATTTCACGCCTTTATTTTTTGAGCGTCTGGCAGCGGTGAATTCAATCCAGCCGTTAAGGTGAGTAAATTATTGTACTCCCTTCCTCCACACACACACACACAAACACACACACATCAAGGCAGTGAGAGAAACGAAAGGTAAAAATGAAGATTATAGCGGGAGAAATTGGCTTGAAATCTTTGCTCGTGTTGAAACTCCAGGAATTCTGTTTATGTTTCATCCAATTTTGCCTCGTAGCTCCTCCGATCCCCTCATTTACACCCAGATGACTCTCTCTCTCTCTCTCTCTCTCTCTCTCTCTCTCTCTCTCTCTCTCTCTCTCTCTCTCTCTCTCTCTCAGCCTTATATTCTCAGCTCCAGTGTCTGTTTGTCTGTCAGCTTATGGGTTTATCTGTGCATGTGTGTGTGTGTGTGTGTGTGTGTGTGTGTGTGTGTGTGTGTGTGTGTGTGTGTGTGTGTGTGTGTGTGTGTGTCGGAATGCCTACGTAACTTGTCTACTTACTAGTTTCTCTTGTTTTTTTATGCCTACTTTTCTTTTTATATATAGGAGTCATCCAATCTCTCTCTCTCTCTCTCTCTCTCTCTCTCTCTCTCTCTCTCTCTCTCTCTCTCTCTGAGCCATTCCTCGTATCTAGGTATGCCTGTCTGCCTGTGCGTCTGTCTGTCACAGTCTGTTGGCGCCTCATTACTTAACATGACAGCCAGACTCGCCCAACTAATCAAACCTGGAGTGGAGGAGGAGGAGGAGAAGGAGGAAGGTAAGAATTAAAGTAATAAGGAGAGGATGAAGAAGACGATGACGAAGATGATGATAATGACGAATAATAATAATAATAATAATAATAATAATAATAATGATAATGATGATAATGATGATGATGATCATAATAATAATAATAATAATAATAATAATAATAATAATAATAATAATAATAATAATAAGAAGAAGAAGAAGAAGAAGAAGGAGGAGAAGAAGCAAAAGAAGAAAAGAAAAAGAAAGAAGAAAAAGAAAAGGAAAAGAACAAGAACAAGATAAAAACAAGAAGAATCTCATCACCACCACCACAAACAACAACAACAACAACAACAACAACAACAATCGAACCACAAAATAACATCAACAAAAGAGAGACAGAGGAGGAGGAGGAGGAGGAGTAAAGAGATGAGGAAGGAAAGTGGGCGAGGAGGCAGGAGGCGAGGATACTGGTAGGCACAGGCTGTAGGGCCACAAAGTCCAAGTTTATGAGTGCCGTCCGGTGTTTAGGACAGGGCTTGGTGGTGTGACGTGACTGTCCCGCCTCTGAGTTTGTCCTTCAAGAAATGCGCCAAGGAAAGAAGAAGAAAAAAACCACTAGTCAGAAAGGAAAAGTAAAATAAAACTAAAAACAGAGGAAAGACTTAAAAATACAAGGAGAATAGAGGGAAAAGAGTAAAAAGAACAAGCAAAAAGCAAAAAGTTGTAAAGGAATAAAAAAAGAATGTAAAATAGTGGTGGAGAGTAAAAATAAAAGCTGAATAAGTGTAATAAGTGCATAAAAGAGTAAAAGAAAAACAAAAAAGATATAAAAATAAAAGCTAAAAGATAAGGAAGTAAACAATACTGGATAAAATAAAGAAAAAAATATAAAGAAAAGGTAAAAAAAAATATTCAATTCAAACAAGTACGAGTATAAAGGGGTAAAAGGAAGGAAGATACAAAATAAAGATTAGAGCCAGAAATCATCGAGTCAAGCAAAAAAAAAAAAAAAAAAAACGAGAAAAAGATAAAAATGTAAAAAAGAGTACAAATAAAAGTAAAAGAATCAAAGAGAGTATAGGAATTAAAGAAGAGAAAAAAGTCAAAGGGGAACACGAATAAAAACTGATAAGTGAAAAGACCAAAGTGAAGAATAAAGAGTAGCAGAAAAACTAGAAAAGCGACAGAAAAATGGAGAGAGAGAGAGAGAGAGAGAGAGAGAGAGAGAGAGAGAGAGAGAGAGAGAGAGAGAGAGAGAGAGAGAGAGAGACTGACTGATCCCTCACTACTGATTACTTATTCACTCTCCCTCTTTATTCATTCATTCACTTACTCTCCCTTACTCCCTCTTCCTTATTCCCTTCATTTCCTTATCCCTAAGAGAGTGAGTGACAGCCTGATTCACTCTACACTCACGGCATTACTCTCTCTCTCTCTCTCTCTCTCTCTCTCTCTCTCTCTCTCTCTCTCTCTCTCTCTCTCTCTCTCTCTCCTCATTCACTCATTTCCTTAATCACTCATCCACCGCCTCACTCTTTCATTCATTACATCATTTTCTCTCTCCACTTATTCATTCGCTCACTGCTTCCCTCCTTCATTTATTTCGTCATTTCCTTTCCCCTTATTCTTTTACTCCCTCTCTCTCACTCTTTTCGTCACTTTCTTCCCCACTTATTTACTCACTCACTGCGTCTCTCCTTCACTCTTTTCGTTATTTTCTTCTCTTATTCACTACCTCCCTCCTTCACTCTCTCTGTCATTTTTCTCCCCTCTCACTCCCCCTCTCACTCACTCACACACCACCACGAGGACTAAATAGCGGGCAGTTTAGCAATTACTTCCCGGTTTTCTTTTGTTTCTCTTTTATTTCTACCGCTCGTTATTGCATTTTCGCGGGGACGGTCAACTAAATGCCTGGGACGTTTCGCTATTACTTCACCGCCCTTGGTTTATTCCCTCTCCGCGTTATTCCATTTTCATCACAATTTTCCCGGCGACTTCGCTTCCCGCCGCTGCCGACGAAGGGATTGGCGTAAAGAAAATATATCTTTTATAACGTGTCTGTTTTTTTTTTTTTTTCGCCATGTTTCAGAATGCTTCAGACACGTTCGTTCACTTGTCTTTATGTTTGGATGATTTTTTTTTTCTCTGCCACTTTTTTTTTAATGATTTTAATGAATATGAACCGGTGAGAAAAATTAAGGATTGAACATTGATTTGGAATGGTTCGGTTTCTTTATTTCTTTTACTCTTTCCTATTTCGTACGACGTGTGTTGTGGAGTCCGTGTCATTCTCCTCAGCGCTGTAGTGAAGGCAATTCAGTCGCTCTCGTTTCGTGTTATTTCGTTGCGCTTCTGAACGAATTGTCACCAAGTGGAGTGAATTCACGTTCTTTCAGTTTCCCTTGCATTTTTCTTCCATTTTTTCATTTAATTTTTCCCATTTTTCTTTTCTTTCAGCTCCATATCTTTGTTCGCGCTCTCGTATGATTTAATTTCACGTTTACTTATTTTTTTTTCTTATTTGAATGAATGTGAGTTGGTAAATTGGAAAAAAAAAATGTTTAGCGTTTGAGCGGTGATTTAAAATTGCTAAGTTAGTTTCTTCCATTCTTCTTTATAATTTTCTTGAAACTCATTCTGTCAAGTTCGCCTGATGATATTTTGTTTCGCTTCCAAACGAACTGTCACCAACTGGACTGAATTTCCTTTCTTTCTACGTATTTCCCCTACATTTTTTTTTCGATTTTCATTTCATTTCCATTTTTCACGTTTCTTTTATCCTGTGTCCTTGTTCTCGCCCGGAATCCCTTGCTCTATTTGTTTGTTCCTCGTTATCCTTAACTTCCTGACTCGTGTTCCCATTTCCCATCAGATTTTATTTTCCATTTTTCTTGTCCAGTCATTTCTTTTCCTTTTATTCCAATGTTCGCGTTCGTGTTCTTGCATATTGAGTCATTTGTTTGTTCCTCGTCGTTTTAAATTACTCAGTTCGTGTCCTCTTTGGTCTGATGGAGTACACTGTGTTTTTCATTTTTTACTTTTTACGTTTTTGTTTGGTTTATGTTTCCTTCTGTGTCCTTGTTCGTGTACTCAAGTCCCGTGTTCGTTTTTTGTCTATTCCACATGTGTCCTTAACTGAATACGTAACTTTTTTTTTTCAGTTACAATCCTTTCATGTTTTGCTTTTCCTATATTTTCAGTTTTTAATTTTTTTTTTAATTTATTTGTTATAGTCCAAGTCCTTATTCGTGTCCTTAGATCTAGTGTTCTGTATACTTGTATTAATTTTGTTCTCGCGTGTCCTTAACTTAGTACAAAACTTTTCTTCCCTTCCAATTGTTTTTTTCCTTATATTTTTTCAGTATTTCTCCTCCTTTTCTAATAATGTAATTTCCTTATTCGTGGCTTTGAAAATTGTGTTCTATACCTTCCTATGTCTCCGTGTCCAGTTTTTTCCCTATATTTGTCTATCTCGGCAGTGTCTTTAGTGTCCATGTCCTAGCGTCCGTGTCCTTGCTGTCAATGTCCTTGCCGTCATTGCCCTTGCTGTCAGTGTCCTTGGCGTTCGTGTCCTTGGTGGCGTGTTGGTTTGGCTGGGTCTCGATTCTGATGGAGGAGGGCTCGAATATTTGCCTTTCCAATCTGTTGGTGTCGCAGCTTCTGAGTCCCCGGCGGAGTGTTACCCAATATCCTCTGAGACTCCATCGTGCCTCCTGCCTCCTGTTCCTCCTGCCTCCTGTTGCCTCCTGCCTCCTCCTGCTGCTTGCTCCTCCTCCTCCTCCTCCTCCTCCTCCTCCTCCTCCTCCTCCTCCTCCTCCTCCTCCTCCTCCTCCTCCTCCTCCTTCAAGATGTCTTCCTTCTTCCTTGACTGCTTGTGTTATTTCTCTTCTTCCACTTTTTCTTCATCAGCGTGTCCTCTTAATTTTGTCGGTGATTGCTTGCTTCATTCTTCTTTCTTTACTTCATTACTTCTATATATTTTCTTTTGTTCGCTTGCTTCTTCTTCCTTTTCTTCCTTTTTCCTTCATCTTTTCTTCATTAAGGCGTATTCCTTCGTCTTTTCGCTTCCTTTTTCCGGTTCTTTACTTCTTTCCTTCCTTTTTCTTTCTTTCCTTTCTTTCCTTTTCTTCGGTTCTCTCTTGCTGCTTCTTTTCACCCAGATGTCTTCTTTCATTTTTTCTTCGTTCCTCTCCTTCTTTTCTCCCTCCTCAAGATGATTTCCTTTTATCTTTTCTTAATTGGTTCCTCATCTCCCTCCTTCCTTGAAAAAATGTCTTCCTTCCTTCCTTCATTCTCCCCCTCTCCCCCCTTCCCCCGCTCTAACTCTCTCCAACAAACAAACAAATAAATGGAAACAAATACAAAAAAAAAAAAAGTAACAAGGTGAACGAAAAAAAGCAAGGTAAAAAAAAAAAGAAGAGAAACAAAATAAAGGATGTAACAAGAAAAAAAAAATGCAGCTGAAAATAATACGAAAATAATTGGATAATATACAGAAAATAATAATAATAAAAAAAAAGAGAAAAATGACCAGAAACAAGGAATAAGCTGGGGAAGGAATAAACAAGTAAGGAAAGATTTTGGTGAAATAACATAGACATGAAAAGGAATAGAACGCACAAAGGACGGGAGGAGAAAGGAATACGAGGGAGGAGAAAAGAAGAGGAAAGGGAAAACACGAAGCAAAGAGAAAAAAAATGCATACGATAAAGCCGAGGAGAAAAGAAGATTAAAGAAAACTCGAATGCAAAACCAAACTAATGATCAGAAAAAAAGAAAGCAAGAGACAGATAGATAGATAGATAGATAGATAGATAGATAGATAGATAGATAGATAGATAGATAGACAGAGAGAGAGAGAGAGAGAGAGAGAGAGAGAGAGAGAGAGAGAGAGAGAGAGAGAGAGAGAGAGAGAGAGAGAGAGAGAGAGAGAGAGAGAGAAATGTACACGCTGTTAACGAAGCCAGTCTCTGGGATTTATTTCCTATCTTTTTGGCTTAAGAGGAAGAGGAGGAGAAGGAGGAAGAGGAGGAGGAGGAGGAAAAAATGAAAAGGAAAAGGAAGAAAAAGATACACAAATACTCGTACATTGCTTCCTCCTCCTCCTCCTCTTCCTCCTCCTCCTCCTCCTCCAACTCCTCCTCCTCCTCCTCCTCCTCCTCCTCCTCCTCCTCCTCCTCCTCCTCCTCCTCGCAACACACTCAGACAACCCCCCACCCCCCCGGCTCCTCCACGCCACAAGAAGAACGAGCGAGAAAAGGAACGAAGGAAGGAGGAGAAAAGAGGAAGAAAGAACACTGCTGAACAAACTCTTTGGATCTAAACAAACAACTTTCCCGCACAAACTTTACACGGAGAAGAGAGAGAGAGAGAGAGAGAGAGAGAGAGAGAGAGAGAGAGAGAGAGAGAGAGAGAGAGAGAGAGAGAGAGAGAGAGAGAGAGAGAGAGAGAGAGAGAGAGAGAGAGAGAGAGAGAGGTAAATAAGAAAAATACCATAAGATCAAAAAAGAAAGGAAGAGAAAAGGGAGAAAAAATATTATGTTAAGATGAAAATAAGAACAAAAAGTAACGTATAATTAAATACAACTAATATCACGTAATAAATGTGTGAATAACTAAGTGAATGAATAAATGAATAAATGACAGACAAAGCATGAAAAATATATATGTATCCTTAGAATGATCTTTACCTGACTTAACTTCAAAATCTTACTCACACACACACACTGAAACACAGACACCCTCTCCCTCCCTCTCCCTCTCTCTCTCAAAGATGGTCACAACTCGCCCGTAACTCTCCTATGCTAAGTAACAAATGAACATATGCATAATCAAATAAACCTTCATTAGTACAAGTAGGATCGGGGACTCTAACCCTGGCTCTCTCAACTGTGAGGTAATCGTCCTACCACTGCGCCACCAGGAGAAAGGGAGAGGAAGAGAGAGAGAGAGTGGAAGAGATACAGTAACACATAAAGAAAAAAGAAAGACGAATATATGTATATAAATAATGCATAAAGAAGACTTGGTGTAAAAATTGAATGAAGAAGAGCCAGAAGGAAAGAAAATATAGAAGCGACGTGAGAGAGAGAGAGAGAGAGAGAGAGAGAGAGAGAGAGAGAGAGAGAGAGAGAGAGAGAGAGAGAGGTGCAATAAGGCAATGTCTGTCACCTACACACCTCGTATAATCTATCGTCACTGTCTTAATTATTCACTGGAGATTCCATAAAGGAGGAGGAGGAAGCGGAAAGGGAAGGAAGGGCCAAGGAATGCCTCCTTCCCTTCGGTACTCTTATGATAAATAGATCCATTAATAGGAAAACAGGTAAATTATTGAGAGAGAGAGAGAGAGAGAGAGAGAGAGAGAGAGAGAGAGAGAGAGAGAGAGAGAGAGAGAGAGAGAGAGAGAGAGAGAGAAAGAATGGATCTAATTTGACGTAATCTAATTTAGCTTAATGAAATCTGATCGAAGTCGTCTCCTCCTTCAATCCTTCTCTCTCTCTCTCTCTCTCTCTCTCTCTCTCTCTCTCTCTCTCTCTCTCTCTCTCTCTCTCTCTCTCTCTCTCTCTCTCCATCAGGCTCTTTTCCCTTTAATATTCTCGAGTGTTTTTTGTCTTTCCTTTAATTTCTGATACTCTCAATTAATTCTTGTTTTTACCTTTCGTATTTTTCCTTACTGTCTCTTTTCTCCTTGTCCTATCATCCCCTTTCTTTACTTCACTGAATAAAAAAACGCAGATTACACACAAACACACACACACACACACACACACACATATTGGTTTACGTAACAAACTGCCATCAGAGCCAAAAAAACTAATAAAACAACGTTGAGTACCACATAAGTTTACGTATATGTGACGATACGTTTCTACGAGACTGAGCAATATCATCAGCGAAGTAGGACGGGCGACGCAGATGGACAGTTTGACGAAAGGAGCAGAAATGGCGGTAGAAGAGAGGCAGGGAAGTAGATACAAAGAAAGAATGTAACAATAACAGGTCGACTTAGAAATAATAGATCGATAGCTAATAATGAAAGAACTTATTTGCCCTGCTGTGGGAGGAGTCATATAACCTGAAGCTGTTGCTGAAGAGGTGACTGAACCAAGAAGAGAACGTAAACGAAAACTGAAATATACATACCGAAAACCGCAAAACGAGGAATAAATAGACATAAAAAAGAAAAAAAAAGCCAGTAAAATCAAGGGGAGGACTCAAGTCAACTTAACGCAAGAACTCGAAGGACATAAGGAGGGCACTCAATGCACGTAAGGCGAAGAGTGAGAGACCGCTGCGTGAACACTTCCCTGCCCTCGCCCCACCCTCCCCACGCCGCTACCACCATGTGGGCCGCAGGACAACTTAATATTCTCCTCCACGAAAAAATATGGCGCCTTCTCTCACCCCTAAATGGTCTCAAGTGGGAGGAGGGAGAGAGGGAAGACTAAAAGGAGGAGGGAAGAGGGGAAAGGAAGAGGGAAAGAGGAGGGGATGTGAGAGAGTAGGAGGGAAAAGATAGGGTGTAAAGGAACGAGAGAGTAGAAGGGAAAGAAAGGATAAGAAGGGAGGGAGGAGAAAGAGAAGGAGGAGGAGGAGGAGGAGGAGGAATAGAAAGGGGAGATGAGAGTAGGAAGGAAAGATGGGATACTAGGAAGAAACGATAAGGATGTGAGGAGGAGAGAATAGGAAGGAAAGAAGAGATGAGGAAGTAAGAAAGACCGTAAGAAGGAAGGATAGGGAAGAATAAACAAAAGATAGTAGAAGGAAAAAAAGGATAAAAAAGTGAGAAGGAAATAGTAGGAAGGAAGGAAGGAAGAGGAGGAGGGACAGGACAAAAAGGAGGGAAGTAAGAGGGGAAAAAAAGGACAGTTAAAAGAGAGGAGGAGGGAAAGAAGGGACAGGAAAGGAAGGAGGGGAGGAGGGAGGAGGGGAGGGTAAGGAATCACATCCGCCGTGACCCTGGCGTTAGATAAAGGTACTAAACGTTCTTTTTATGGAAGGCTGCGGAAACTTTTTACACATTTTCTCCCCACACGACAGTTTTCTGGATTTTTTCTGGGGTATTTTGTTGTGACTTTAGAATGGAAATCGCGCCTTTTTTTTTTCTTTTTGTTCATTTATTTATTTTATTTTTTTGTGTGTAGTGATGAGTATAAGTATTCGTATTGTAGGAGTATATCTTTAAAATCTTCAATAGATGGAAAGAATTCTATTTTTTTCCCCTAGCGATGATAGCACGCATTTTTCACATTTTCTATAGTATCTTCAAACCAAAGAAAATGGAAAATATAGACACGCTTTAGAAACCTGATGAATCTGAAACGCACGTCACTGAAAAAGAAACGTAACATTTCTATTTTTTTTTCTTTTTTCACGTCATAAAGAAAGAAAAAAGTTCTGAACCACTAGTTATCTACACCACTTATGGCCGTTTGTCAGAAAGCTAAGTACCAAAGGAGGGGAGAGGTTGAATAATCTTTAGTACACACACACACACACACACACACACACACACACACACACACACACACACACACACACACACACACACACTTCACAATTTAAACTTCATAGATTCACTTTCACAACCTGAGTTTCCCATACCACATGGAGAGTATAAGATTAAATACACACGACTTTAAATGAGAGAAGTGCATAAAGAGGAATAAAGAGGGGAAGAAAAGAAAAAAAAACAAAAAGGGAAAACAACAATGAAATAAAGACAGAAAGGAGGAAAATGACTAAGAAATTATAGAAAATAAAGCCATTATGTATTGAATCCTAACAACAACAACAACAACAACAACAACAACAACAACAACAACAACAACAACAACAACATGAAACGAAAAACAATGATATGCAGCGAAACAAACATTGCCACACAAAAGTTGTAATAAAATGCATCTAGAGAGAGAGAGAGAGAGAGAGAGAGAGAGAGAGAGAGAGAGAGAGAGAGAGAGAGAGAGAGAGAGAGAGAGAGAGAGAGAGAGAAACACAGTAACCAGGGCCACATATCTCACACACACAGAGATTGTAAGCAACACCATAACGCCCTGAGGAGAGAGAGAGAGAGAGAGAGAGAGAGAGAGAGAGAGAGAGAGAGAGAGAGAGAGAGAGAGAGAGAGAGAGAATGTGCCACAGGGAACCACTGATCTCCACTCCACGCCACCACGCCTCTCTCTCTCTCTCTCTCTCTCTCTCTCTCTCTCTCTCTCTCTCTCTCTCTCTCTCTCTCTCTCTCTCTCTCTCTTCCTCTCTTCTCCTCCCACGACTCCTCCTCCTCCTCCTCCTCCTCCTCCAGACCACGCCCATCTCCGAGACTGCCACTGCCACTGCCACGCCCCTGTTTTCGCCCTCAGTCAGGGAAACGGATAAAGAGGAGGAGGAGGAGGAGGAGGAGGAGGAGGGAAAGAGGGGCAAGAGAAGTACGGGAGGAGGACAAGAAGGAAGAAGAGGAAATGAGAAGGGGAAAGCAAGACGATAGGTACCACTACTACTACTACTACTACTGTTACTACTACTACTACTACTAATTATTTATTCTGATTGATGGCTTCCAGAAAAATCGCTTTGTGGGAATTGCCGATATCTTCTTCTTCTCCTTCTCCTCCTCCTCTTCCTCCTCCTCTTCCTTATAATCACTTCTCATAATAAGAACCACGTTTCTGTTTCCTCCCTTCTCCTTCCTCCGTCTTGCCACGTTTCTTCTTATCCCTTCTGCCCTCTGTGCCTCTTTCTCTCCCTCTCTCTCCCCCACTCCTTAATTCTGAGCCAGATGGAACACAGCTGTTATGTCTCTCTCTCTCTCTCTCTCTCTCTCTCTCTCTCTCTCTCTCTCTCTCTCTCTCTCTCTCTCTCTCTCTCTCTCTCTCTCCAGCAGCACAATATTGTCGATGAGAGAGAGAGAGAGAGAGAGAGAGAGAGAGAGAGAGAGAGAGAGAGAGAGAGAGAGAGAGAGAGAGAGAGAGAGAGAGAGAGAGAGAGAGAGAGAGAGAGAGAGAGAGAGAGAGAATAACAACGAAAGGTGCTTCGCAATATACCAAAAGTTGTTAAAAAAATTTCAAGAAAAAACTTCAATCGAAAAAAAAGAAAAGAAAAAGAAAACGAGAGGAAAAAAAAACAAAAACAGAAAATGCATCAACAAAATTGGAGGGGGAAACTAAGAAGAAAATAAAATAAAATGTTACATCAAGCAATTTGTGTACCAATCTATTTTACTCTGTTTTTCGATACTAATAAAACTACACATTATGGAATACATGGGGCCTATTTACCGAATATGAAAGGTAGACATTGAAGACACCTGCGCAATGGCCGGAGGGAAGGAGAGAGGAAGGAGGGAAGAGGTGGAATAAAGAGGGAGAGGAAGGGAGAGAAAGGGAGAGGTGATATATAACATTCTATGGTAGAGGAGCGGAGAAGGAGGAGAAGGAGAAGGAGGAGGAGGAGGAGGAGGAGGAGGAGGAGGAGGAGGAAAGGGAGAATATGGAGAGGGAGAAGGAAAGAGGAATATATCTTGTGTGGAATTGGTCAGAGAGAGAGAGAGAGAGAGAGAGAGAGAGAGAGAGAGAGAGAGAGAGAGAGAGAGAGAGAGAGAGAGAGAGAGAGAGAGAGAGATAGTGTGTTTTCTTTTCTTAAATGTAATGAACGTAATATATCTTACGAGATGAAATTAAAGAAAGGAGAAACAACAACAACAACAACAACAACAAACAACAACACAGGAAAAGGTAAAAAGAATAAAAACTTCAGTAACAAATGAGGGAAGTGAAAGAGAAGTAAATGCAGAACAACAAGAAAAGGAAGAGACAAAGGAGAAGAATAAGTGAATTAAGAGTGATAAGAGATGAAAGAGAGAAGAAGGAAAGAAGTTGATAAATTATTAAAGAACGGTAAGAGAGAGAGAGAGAGAGAGAGAGAGAGAGAGAGAGAGAGAGAGAGAGAGAGAGAGAGAGAGAGAGAGAGAGAGAGACTTTAGTGGTCAGAGTTACCATTTTGTGAGCCAATTTTGTAGTAAGATTGGATTAAGAAAACCATAAACAACCCCCCTCTCTCTCTCTCTCTCTCTCTCTCTCTCTCTCTCTCTCTCTCTCTCTCTCTCTCTCTCTCTCTCTCTCTTCTTTCCCTCCCTACTTTCTTTTTTGTTTCCATTTTCTATTCGTATTCCTGGTAACTTTCATCGAGGGGGGTACTCAAAAGAACGCTAATCATTTAATGGATGTAGGATACGTGCAGGAAGATTGAGGTGAGGGTGAGGTGAGGTGACGTGAGGAATGAACGACCTGTAGTGGTGAGGTTGTGGTGGTGAGTAGCAGTGATGAGGTTGTGGTGGCTACTTGTGGCGAAATAGTCTCGATTCTAAGGTTGTGGTGATGATAATGATAGTGATGATGAAGAGAAGTAATGAGGTGATGAAGATGACTTGAGTGGTGTGGATGTTAGTAAGGGAGTGATGATTATGGTCTGTGGGTCTGTGGGTCTGAGAGAGAGAGAGAGAGAGAGAGAGAGAGAGAGAGAGAGAGAGAGAGAGAGAGAGAGAGAGAGAGAGAGAGAGAGAGAGAGAGAGAGAGAGAATAAAAATTGTGGACGAAAGGAAAAAAAAATCTTGAATGAAAAAGAGTAATAACACGAAAGAAAAAAGTTAAAAAGAAAACGAAAGGAAAAAAAAAAAAATCGTGAATGAAAAAAAAAGTAACAGTATAAAAAAAAAAAAGTCGAAAATGAGAGATAAAAAAAAAGTTAATTAAAAACACAAATGTATCGTATCAGCGGAATATACGAATTTCGCAAACACCCGAAAAATTATCCAAAAAAAATTACAAGGATTTCAAAGGGCTATGTTCACTTCTTTTCTCCTTTCTCTTTTCTCCGTGGTATTTCAAGTTAATTAAGCGTTATATCTATCTCCCTTTTTCCTTTCTCCTTTCTTCCTCCTCCTCCTCCTCCTCCTCCTCCTCCTCCTCCTCCTCCTCCTCCTCACAAAAGCATGCATTCAGAATAGCGATTGCTGGAAGGAAGGAAGAATGGACAGGCGACAAAGGACGGGATAGAAGGACAGAGGGAGGGAGGAAAAAGGAATGGAAAAGGGGAATGGAGGAAAAGGAGATAAATGGGGGAGAGGAAAAGAGGAAACTGCTCAACATGCTCAGTAAGTGCTCCTCTTGACGACTCCCGGGGGTGATTAGAGTATAGATTGGGTCCGAGGAAAAGGAGGAAAAGGAGGAGGAGGAGGAGAAGGAGGAGGAGGAGGAGGATCATAAAAGAAAAAAAAGTAAGAAATGGAGGAGGGGCAGGAGCAGGAGCAGGAGGAGGAGGATGAAGAGGAGGAGAGAAGAAGAGAAAGAAAAAAAGAAAATGAAGAGTTGGAAGAGGGGGAGAAGGAGGAGGAGGAGGAGAGAAGAAGAAAAGACAAGAAAATGAAGAAGTGGTGGTGGAGGAGGAGGAGGAGGAGGAGGAGGAGGAGGAGGAGGAGGAGGAAGAAGGCGGAAAGATAAAAAAAAAAAATCAGAAAGGCAAAAAGAAAATGGAAAACTTCGGAGTTTATTTTTCACCCACATCTACACAAACAAACAAACACACACACACACACACACACACACACACACACACACACACACACACACACACACACACACACACACACACACATTGTAAATAAACAAGTGATGCCCCAAACCATCTATTTCTGGTCTTTTCCTCTTTTTTTCTTCACCCACAATTAATCTTGACATCGGCATAAAAATAGAGAGAGAGAGAGAGAGAGAGAGAGAGAGAGAGAGAGAGAGAGAGAGAGAGAGAGAGAGAGAGAGAGAGAGAGAGAGAGAGAGAGAGAGAGAGACTATCGGTAAAAAAAAATCCTAAAAAGAGGCTAGTGAAGAGAACGAAAGTATATAAATATAATAAAAAGAAAAAAATACGAAAAAACTTTATACATTTATCTATAGTAATGCGAGGAAGAGGATAAGAGGAAGCCGTTCTTTTAGTCTGGATTATAGAGTTCCTTTATGGGAAAGAAATAAAAAATTGTTTACGATGTTTCAAGGTTGTAAATTATTGGTTCTTTAGTACAAAATGATGATGCTGTAAACTGAGGCAGAAAAAAAGGTTAGGATATAAAAATATTGATAGATGTTTGAAAGACAAAGAAAAAGAGGACGAGATAAGAAGTAGGCGGAGAAGGAGAGAAAGATAGAAAAAAAGAAAAAAAGAAAAAAGAAAAAAAGAAAAAGAACAGTGATACGGATTATAATTATGAGATTAAACGAGTACTTACCAAGTATGAAGGTTGATCATAATTTCAAGAGTATTTGATTGCGTTACTTAGGTAATAAATAAGACGTCAGGCGCTGCGCCACGCATCTCTCTGTGTTGAGCCAGGACAGGATTGTTAAGAATCCTTCATTTAGTGAAGGAATTTAGCGTACCGGGTTGGGAAGGGTGGCATTTATTCTCTAAGTGACGCAGTCAAACACTGATGTTCGCTGAACGAGGCTTCTGGTTCAATATTTCTCCTTAATTTCATTCCCTAACTGATCCTCATCATGTTTGGGCCGTTAACTGTCCCGCGAGCCAGAAGAGGAGGAAGAAGCACGCCTTGTCGTGGTTTGGCTGTTGCCTCGGTCCGCCACGGCTGGATACGAACCAAGCGAATTCCGACTCGAAACAGTGCCCGCGGACTTAACTCGAAAACAGTCAAACCACCGTAGGGTCCTTGGACCCCGCGAAAAGTTGGCGGTAGTGGAGGGAGCTGGAGCGGAGACGTGGGGAAAAGCGGCGCTTGATTCCATTGCCATTGTACAAACAGCGTTATACTGTTATACCCAAGCAAGGAGCTGATGGCATAGCAATAGTGATGGCCTTGGCGGATCAACGCGTTAATATTAACGACTGCCTTAGCCAAGTCGTCATGCGTGCTGCTGGCCGCCACATGCCCAAACATCACCTGATGACAAAACATGGATGATCGCCTTGGCGTATCATCGCGTTAATAATGATTGCCTTGGCAGGTCACCACGCACGCTGCCAACCAAGAACAGAGAAGTAAAATTACCAAACTAGCCTGGTGCGGCAGGACGTCCAGGAAGCGGTAGAAAATGGCAGTTGGCCAATGGCAAAAAAATTAATATGGTACAAGAAATGGAAAAAGAAAACAGAAGTAGAACCTAAAAAAGAATAAAAAAAAAAAAAAATATATATATATATATATATATATATATATATATATATATATATATATATATATATATATATATATATATATATATAAATACACACACACACACAGACACGAACATTAATAAAACAACCACAACAAGGCAACAACACCGCGGCAAAACAGGGCCATAACAACTTTCAAGATTCTCCTTCAACTCTGAGGAGGAGGACGTGAAGGAGAAACACCTGAAGGAGGCGCTGCAGCTGCAGGAGACTTGAATATTGGAGAAGAAAGGACTTTAATATACAGAAAAGAAGGAAAACCAAAATAAGTACGGCAAGAGATAAGAACTTATTCATTAAAATTATATTAATTACACGCAGGATATCTGAAAATAAGAGAGGAATAAAGCAACAAGAGAGGAATAAAATCAACAAGTACTGTAAATAAAAGACACGAAAAATAAGGAAAAAAAGTAGCAAACAGGTATCTATAAAATATGGAAAAAAGAAAAGAGCAAGCATAAACTAGGAAAATAGTGTAGCACAGAAAAAAAAAGCCAAAAAAGTCTATGTGGAAATAATTAAGTATGTAGGACTGACGGCTTCCTTGCAGCTTCCATTATTTTCTTATGTTCTTTATGTTCTATTCGAAACACCTCCTAATGCAAGAGTTAAACAGAATTTTCGCCCTTTCATTCTTTTCACCGGTACACTGTGGAATTCTCTCCTTGTTTTATCCCTTCCTCCTTCCTACGACTCGAACAGTTTCAAAAGATAAACATTAAGACACCTTGGGCACTAAATCGGTCTTGGTTCTTTTGCTTGTTTTGGAGAAAGGCATTATGAAAGACCCTTTTAATCCATTTTTTTGGTCAAATGCCTATCCTTCTGACATATATTCGTACATAAATCTAAAGAAAACTATGATACTTTGGTATTGAAAGACGTGACATTGCAAACTTGACTCACCCTGGTAAAAATATAGATAAGTAAATACCAAAAGGAAAATGCGCACGAAAATCTCATGAGTATTACTGACGTGGAAAGGATCGGACTGGAATACTATTGAGTTGGACCTGACTGACAGCTGCTGGCTTTTGGTTCCTCAGTGAAGAAGATAATCTATAAAGAAACCTCTACTGGGATGGGAGATGATGGATTGCCTGGAGAGAGAGAGAGAGAGAGAGAGAGAGAGAGAGAGAGAGAGAGAGAGAGAGAGAGAGAGAGAGAGAGAGAGAGAGAGAGAGAGAGAGAGAGAGAGTGTGTGTGTGTGTGTGTGTGTGTTACGGGAATAAAATGATAAAAGGGAGCGTTGGAGTGGGAGGCAGGGAGGGCGTGGTGGATGGAAGGGGATTTGGGGAGTGAAAAGGTAGGACTGTGGGGGATCACGGGGGTGTCTTGGCTGTCGATAAGTCAACCTTACTTATTGGTGTCCATCTTGATGGCTGAAGAATCATTTCGTCAATACTGCTGCGGTTACTACTACTACTACTACTACTACTACTACTACTACTACTACTACTACTACTACTACTACTACTACCAATGCTGTTTTTTTCAGTTATTTACTACTACTACTACTGCTATTACTACTACTACTACTACTACTACTACTACTACTACTACTACTACTACTACTACTACTACTATCACCCTTGCGACTGCTGGTGTTTGTTCTTTTTAGATGTAGTACTACTATCATAACAACAACAACAACAACAACAACAACAACAACAACAACAACAACAGTAACAACAACAATATACAATCATAATCCAATACATAACTATAAAATACATACAAAATTTCCCGAATATTTATTTTTACATGAGTTTAACGAAAGGATCATCCTGGGCGGCTCTGCTCCCGCAAAAAAAATATAAAAATTTTCACCAAAACTGCAAATCTATAAAATTCACCCAAGCATTG
>NC_087173.1:7437985-7450485 GCF_035594125.1 Scylla paramamosain
ATCTTCCTTCCTTCACATTTGACTCTCGTTCTGCTTTCCTCTTATCGTCAAATGTGTTTTATTATCTTCGTTCGTCTTTCCTTTTGTCTTGCGTCTCGTCTGCACATCGAGGGTGTTCCTCGGGCGCAGCGGAGTTACGAGGACGATAGCAGGAGATGGATGGCGGGTTAGATGTACGGCCAAGCAAAACTGGAGGAAAGGAGACGTGGGAGGACGAGAGAGAGAGAGAGAGAGAGAGAGAGAGAGAGAGAGAGAGAGAGAGAGAGAGAGAGAGAGAGAGAGAGAGAGAGAGAGAGTTAGCGATAAAACACACACACACACACACACACCCTACATGCGCGTTAGATACCCTGCTCAATACCTCATTAAACCACTTCAACACAGGCGTGAAGCAGTAACTTGCAGGTCAGATCAATTGATATCTATATGACAGGACTAATAAATCCCTTTAGACCACCGCTTTTTATCATTTCAGAGAACCAAACACTAACTATGGCAGAGCAGTCCAGTCCGCTTCACTAAAAAGTCTAATCGCCACTCCACCCAAGGAAATTTTACTCTCGACTTTCTGCCCCTGAAATTACCAGAGTCTCCCCAGATCAGCGGTAATCCCTGAAAACGGATTCTTCTCTCCCTCTCACCCAATCGCGGCGAAGTGTGACACGCTTCGGAAAATCCACACGTCGATAAGTAGAGAGAAGTGACTTGTGTTGACACTGTCTGAGCCGCGCCATAGAGGAGGATGAACGTGGCGGGAAGAAGGAAGAGGAGGAAGAAGAGGAGGAGGAAGAAACGTGACGGGGTTACTGAATAAAAAAGGAAAAGAAAAAAAAAAGAATTAAGTTAAAAAGTCATATGTACAGTTTCCCCCAAAGAGTGAATTCACAAGAGCCAGTAAATTAATGTCTATAAATTTTACATGAATCAATAAATGAACTAATGAGCTGCTTTACATTAATTAAGAGCCACGCGAAGACCAAGACCTGCTGATGCAACATGTACGTGGAGGTAGCTTCTAGGTACTGCTTTTATTTCCAAACACAGTAATCCATTTCTATTTTGGACAACTATCCATCACGCTAACAAAGATTCCAGTTTCATTATAACATCACTCAAAACGCCACAAAAATATCTCCCTATACATTTCGTACACATCATTATACGAATCCTCATTATACTTCAAATTTCTTTATGCATTAAGCAACAAACACTATTTTCCATTTTAAAACACTAACATTTTAAGTCACCAGGCAAAAAACAGCACATTCCACAGGCAGATAAACAGAATCCTCACCGAACTTGTAACTTTTCACGCATCACTCAACAAATACGACATTTTCCCTTCACTACAACACCGTTTGGAATATCACAAAGCAACACCATCTACGTTCCATAGGCACCCTCGATATTGGAGAAGAAGAAGAAGGAGAAGGAGAGAGAGAGAGAGAGAGAGAGAGAGAGAGAGAGAGAGAGAGAGAGAGAGAGAGAGAGAGAGAGAGAGAGAGAGAGAGAGAGAGAGAGAGAGAGAGAGAGACATACTAAATTTTCCATCCCCTCCTATTATATTTTCCTTTTCTATCACCGTAGGATTTTTACACTAGGGTTAAAGGGGACATATTTGGGCTCCGGAAAAGTTGCGCCCGTACAACACAAACTCACGGGAAGGGAAGAACCCCGACCCTCGCTTACATCACGGCAACAAATGGCTTAGTTAATAAGTGTCCGCTGCCGAACTGCACGGCAAAGAAAAAGTCGTGTGGTATTTTTAACTCTTTTTTGGGTTCAGAGAGGCTTGTGGAAGGTGCCAAGGGGTGGAGAGGAGGGAGCAGGTGGAGGAGTGGAGGAGGGGCTGGAAGGGCTGCAGGTGGTGGTGAAGGACGGCTGAGGGGAAGGTTAGGTCACCATGCTAGTGTTTTGAAGAAGACACAAAGGACCTGAGGAGCCGCGGAGGCTGCAGGAAAGCCGGGGGCGTCATTCTCTCTCTCTCTCTCTCTCTCTCTCTCTCTCTCTCTCTCTCTCTCTCTCTCTCTCTCTCTCTCTCTCTCAATGTTACTTAATATAAAAGAAAATAAAACTTGCATAAAAATGCAACTTAAAAAAAGAAAAGAGAAAACTACTAACTTATTCTTCTTCAGTATTTTCATTACCATTTATCTCTCCCTTTCTCTGTCTTTCTTCCCACTTTAATTACCTTGGGGAGATAACCTGGACTTAGAACAGAAGCAGGAGGCGCAGAAGGGGCAGGAGAGGGAGGCCAGGGACGCCATCCAGGAGCGCCAGCCAGCAGCACCAGCCTCCCTTCTCGCCACTGAACGCCAAGCCACTCAGGCAGCGGGGCGAGAGACGCTACAAGGGCCGCCAGGACTCTCACCCTTACTAGGCCCTTGTACCTTACCAGTCACTCAGGGAGGACACGTGAAGGACATATATTGCCGCAGAGAGAGAGAGAGAGAGAGAGAGAGAGAGAGAGAGAGAGAGAGAGAGAGAGAGAAGAATAAATTAGCAGTTTGCTCTCTTTTTTCATAAGTTTTATTTTCTTTCATATTAAGTACTGTTTCGAGAGAGAGAGAGAGAGAGAGAGAGAGAGAGAGAGAGAGAGAGAGAGAGAGAGAGAGAGAGAGAGAGAGAGAGAGAGAGAGAGAGAGAGAGTTTTGGCATTTCCAAGCTAAGGTTTCTAAGTCTCTTAATTAAGTAGTACGCGTCACGTTCATGCCTTGTAGCACTTGTGTTTTCTCGACAGCGATGGCGAAGTTAATGGATGTTACTGTCAAAGGCATTAGTCAGATTTGTCGCCTTTTTTTGGAAGTGGAATAATAGTCTGGTGATTTTCTTTAATTCTTTTTTGGGGTCTGCATGAATTTTTACCTTCAATAATCAAATGTCAACAATGAAGTTATCCATGATTTAAAGCAACTGGGAATAGTTCTTGCTTCCTTTTCCCTCATTATCTCAGCAGGAAATGCTAAGCCACCTGAGATTACCTGCAATTTCTGGCGTTTTCTGCATGATGAGTGTCTCCCTCAGGCGTGCAATTAGCGTTATCTGCAGCCTAATGACACACCTGATGAGAGTAAATGCGTATGTAGAGGAACGAAATAAATCTATAGTTGTCCACGAAAATAAGAAAAAGTATCAGATAGTTACTTCTGCCTACCACACGCATAGCATAATATAGCATAATGTAAGGCAGTTCAAGAGTCCATATATTAATTTTCATTCGATTTATAGACTTGGTAACACCACTTTTTAGGACAAATGTTTAAGACCACAATATATTTATAAACGAAGTGAAAAAAAAATATTACCAGAAAATCCATACTTGATCACGAAAAAAGAAAGCAAAGGATAATATCTACACGTTTTGGGAAGTACTAGAAAGAAGAGAGAGAGAGAGAGAGAGAGAGAGAGAGAGAGAGAGAGAGAGAGAGAGAGAGAGAGAGAGAGAGAGAGAGAGAGAGAGAGAGAGAGAGAGAGAGAGAGAGAGAGAGAGAGACTGTAAGGAAGTAACAACAAAGAACAGCGTACAGCAGATCACATGAATGACGGAATCCTGTTACAAAGGTAATAATCTCGACAATCACCTGAACCTCACCTGTAATTATACGTGTAGTCGGTCAAGGCCAATAATTCAGGTAACAAAACACGTTTCCGTTACATTCAGCATTACCATCAGTCTTAAGTTTTCTGATCTGCTGACAGACTCCTTGCGAAACTTGACAACTGATGGAATCTAAAGAGGTCATGTGACTTATTAAGACTGAGAGAAAGAGAAAAGAAAAGAAAAAGCCGCCTGAAACAGCAAAGCTAGGAAAGAAAAAGAAGAGAAGAATGCAAGGAAATAAGTAAATACAAAGAGAGGCCAAAAAAGTTAGATAGCAAAAATAAAAGTAAATGAGCACAAACACATAAATGAAATTATGTAAGCTGGCGTAATGATGCACATGACATGAACGAATAAACACACGCACATGAGGGAGCACAGGAATACACTAAATTTTGTACACAAGAGTATAATGAAATTTTAGAGCGACAAATATCGGGACGAGTGAACGTTGGCGGAAACTGATGTAATGAAGCATATGAATGAATAAATGAGTGAGTGAGTGAGTGAGTGAGTGAGTGAGTGAGTGAATCAATCAATAAATAAATATGTAAATAAATAAACAAATAAATAAGCGAGTAAAATAAACGAAAACATTCCATGATAAATTAGAAAAAGAACAAACAGAAAGCAACTAATAGACTGGTGAAAATTAAACATATGAATTAATGAATAAAGAACGAAAACCACAAGGATAAAGCGAACAAACACGAGAGAACACAAATATTTCACAACGAATAACATAATGAAATGAAAAAAAAAATGAACTGATGTGTTAGAATGATACGTAAATAAAAGAATAACAGAACGAAGACTACACAAAAGGAAAATGAACAGAGAGAGAGAGAGAGAGAGAGAGAGAGAGAGAGAGAGAGAGAGAGAGAGAGAGAGAGAGAGAGAGAGAGAGAGAGAGAGAGAGAGAAACAAAAACACATCACAGCGGAAGGACAGGAAACCACAAGTGAGATAATGGAATAAACTAATGGAAATGAAATACATGAATAAACAGCTGAAGAACACAAAGGAAAGAAATAAATGTATAAATATGTTGCTTTTATTTCTGCTGCTTCTGTCCTTTCTCACACGCCCTCGCTCTCCCCTCACTGCTCACGCCTCTCCCTCTCTCCCAGCCCTCCCTCTCTCACGCGTCTCCCTCTCTCCCAGCCCTCCCTCTCTCACGCCTCCCCACCTCTCTCTCTCTCTCCCATCCAGCCACGCCTCACTATCTCGTGTCTCCAAAGTTGCTTGCTCGTCGAGATTTTGCCTCGTAAAGTCTGCAGGAAACAGAGTCGTCAGTAGTTGAAGCATGGATACGAGAGGAGAGGAGAGGAGAGGAGAGGGATGAAGGAAGACGAGAGGAGATGAGAGGAGAGAATAGGAGAACACAGGAGAGGGGAGGAGAGGATAAAAAAAGGAAAAAGGGTAGAAGACGAGGGGAGAAGAGAGGAGAGGAGAGGAAAGAAGGAGAGGAAAAGATAAAAGAGGAGAAAGGAGAAGAGAGGAAGGATCAGGGAAGACGAGAGGAGATGAGATGATACAAGAGGAGAGATGAGCGGAGAGGAGAGAAGAGGGGAAAGGATGGAAGACGAGAGGAGAAGAGAGGAGAGGAGAGGAGAGGAGAGGAGAGGAGAGGAGAGGAGAGGGGAGGAGAGGAAACGAGAGGAAAGGAGAGGAGGAGGAGGAGGAGGAGATAAAAGACGTAAAAAAAAAAAAAACAAGATAGGAGAGAAAAAAACAAATAAGAATAAAAAAATGAAAAGAAAAGAAACAAAAGAAAAGTATATATAAAAACAAAAAAAGTAAACAAAAAGGAGAATAAAAACACTCCAATAAAGAAACGAAGGAAAAAAAAACACAATAATAAGATTGATAAAAACAGCCACAAAGTTAAAAAAAAAGTACAAAGAATGAATATATCACAAGACTTTCAAACATTCAGGCATGACACAAGAGTAGGAGGGAAGACGACCAGGGAAGTTAATAAAAATATGAGAAAGACTTCCTATATTCAATTTTGGGCCAAAGAATGACGGCCATGGAGCAGGAAACTTTATGAATAACTTAACGTGATCCCAGTAAACTTTTTTTTCTCTCCCTCCCCCCCTCTCTCTCTCTCTCTCTCTCTCTCTCTCTCTCTCTCTCTCTCTCTCTCTCTCTCTCTATTTTTCCCTCCGAGGTGACTGACACATGCGACGGGGACGAGAGAGAGAGAGAGAGAGAGAGAGAGAGAGAGAGAGAGAGAGAGAGAGAGAGAGAGAGAGAGAGAGAGAGAGAGAGAGAGAGAGAGAGACTGAATGAAAAATAAAACAGATTACTGAAAGGAAAATAAGAAAAGTGAAATTTTTAAGGAAATGTAAAGGAAAACGTGAAAAAATGTAAAAAGAGGCGAGCTTTATGTTGTGTAACGTAAATAGCAACACACACACACACACACACACACACACACACACACACACACACACACACACACACACACACAGTTCATTGCAATTTATCTCTCAATTGCATATGATCAAATTAATAGCTACCTAATTAACCCGCAAATAGTTTTTTTGTACGCACGTATCCACCGAGAGAGAGAGAGAGAGAGAGAGAGAGAGAGAGAGAGAGAGAGAGAGAGAGAGAGAGAGAGAGAGAGAGAGAGAGAGACCCTATAACAACGCAATCTTTTAGTTTCCCAGCCTACGGAAGCCAAAGGTCGCCAAACAACTGAGCAAGACTAATGACACGGAATTCCCGAGTGGACGGAGACAGACGACGAGGAGAAAACAAAGAAAATGAGAGAGAGAGAGAGAGAGAGAGAGAGAGAGAGAGAGAGAGAGAGAGAGAGAGAGAGAGAGAGAGAGAGAGAGAGAGAGAGAGAGAGAGAGTCAGTTATAACAAAGTATTAAGACATTTTGCAGTTTTTTTTTGTTTTTTGTCTTTTTTGCTATGACGTGTACATATAAACGTACGCAAGTGGCTAATGGAAAATATGTAGTTTTTAAGGAAATACAAGAAGAAATTACGTACTTTAATTTTCATGTAATTAAAAAAAATAAATAAAAAAATCACGAGAATGGATCTCTTCAAACTGAACTGGTCCAAGACAAATACAGATACAATACAAATAGAATGCATAAATAAATAAACGAATAAAAGAATAGATAAATAAACAAAATATACAAAAGAAAATACAGGATACATAAGAAAACACGAAAATGCCACAAAAAAAAAAAACACCTAATTTGGTCCATAAAACAGAAGTCATCGATAAAAAAAAAAAAAAAAATAATAATAATAATCCTGCCTTGGACTCAACATTGTGAGAATTCCTCTTCTCTGAACCAGCCCGGATAAGGATAGCCTGCATTTTTACCACATGGAAGGAGGTCAGTCAGGAAGAGGAGCTGGAGGAGGAGGAGAAGGAGGAGGAGGAGTGGGGAGAAGAAATGAAGGAATGCTGGAGAGTATTGGTGTGTGTGTG
Organism: Scylla paramamosain; assembly: GCF_035594125.1. NCBI lineage: Eukaryota > Metazoa > Arthropoda > Malacostraca > Decapoda > Portunidae > Scylla > Scylla paramamosain. Next base: position 7,445,053 of record NC_087173.1, read on the forward strand.
TGTGTGTGTGTGTGTGTGTGTGTGTGTGTGTGTGTGTGTGTGTGTGTGTGTTGTTTCGCCTTTTATATTGTGCTGTCCGTCACCTTTGTTCTTGTTTTCAATAACTTTGTAAAGGGTATTTTGTTTGCTCTCTTCTGGCATCCATTGTTTTATTTGGAAAAGAATGCTCGTTCTGACTTCTTTTTATCTAGTATTCTTTTTTTTGTTGCTTATAAAATTTCTATTACTACTACTACTACTACTACTACTACTACTACTACTACCACTACTACTATTGTGTGTGTGTGTATGTGTACTGTGAGGGAGGGGGAGAGCGATGTGTCGAGAGGAGATGTGAAGGGAATCGAGGGGAGACTAATGGAGGCGAGGGGAAAATTTAGAGGGAGGATAATGGAATGGTTGTCAGGTCGTGCTTGTTACTCTTCTCCGGGAATGACGCACCTTTGCCTGACGTGATGGCAACAAAAAAGTGTCTTTATACCAGTAATTACTCTTAAAAATGGATTGAAACCCCCCCCCTCTCTCTCTCTCTCTCTCTCTCTCTCTCTCTCTCTCTCTCTCTCTCTCTCTCTCTCTCTCTCTCTCTCTGTTAAGTTACGCTAGATTAAGCATTTATGTACGGTAGGGTAGGACAAGGTAGGGGACAAGGTAGGGCAGGACAGGGTAAGGTAGTTAGATAGATAGATAGAGATAGATAGAGTAAGGTAACATAAGATAAGATAAATTAAGGTAAGATAAAGCAAGGTAGGGTAAGATAATGTTAGATTGGGTTAGGTTAGGTTAGGTTAGGTTAGGTTGAGTTAGGTTAGGTACAATAAAGTAAGATAGTGTAAGATAAGTTATGGTGAGGTAAGGTGAGGTAAGGTAAGTAAGGACAAGGAAAGCTAAGAAAAAGAAAGGAAAAGAAAGGCAAGGCAAGGTAGGTTAATAAAAGGTAAGGTAAGATAAGGTAGATTAAGACAAGGAAGGACGAGGAAAAGTAAACTAAAGAAGGGTAAACTAAGGTTAGGTAAGGTAACAAGACTCAATAAGTAGAATCCCACCTATAAGACTTAACAATGTGCACCGAATTCAGAGCTTCCCCCCACCAATCAGGAAGGGAGAAAAGCACTTCCCGAATTTTGATTGGTGCTTGCTGACTGCGGTGGTAAAGCGTCGAGAAGTTTCCGCCGAAAATCGTTGAGGTGGGGAAAATCTTTAAGGATGAGAGACGTACTTTGAGGAAGAGGTATCAAATGCTGTAAAAATTAGCTGCGAATTCTCCACAGTCAGAGAAAGGAAGAAGAGAAGGAAGGTAGGAAGGGAGGAAGAGAGAGACACTGAGAAACTGATAAAAAGGGAAAGGAGCCACAGAAGGAAGGAGGAGAGAAACACGAAGAAACTGATAGAAAGGGAAAGGAGGCAAAGAAGGAGGGATATAAGGAAAGGAGAAAAAGGAAGGAATAGTCAAGGAGAAACTGATGAAAAGAGAAAAAGTCACAGAAAGTAAGAAGGAAATAAAGGAAAAAGGGAAAATCAAGTCAAGCGCCAACTCGAGTTACTGTTACAGAAAGAAAATGATAAAAATGAAAAAAAAGGACATCAAAAAGGAAAACTAGAGCAGAGATGGAGAAGAGAAGTGGGAAAATGTCAAAATTGGAACGAAACGGAGAAGAAAAAAGAAAGAAAACATCAACAAAGAAAAACAACCAAGATGCAAAGACTGGAAGAAGGTGAAAGAAAGTAAGGAAGGAAGGGAGCAGGAGGAGGAGGAGGAGGAGGAAGGGAGGAAGACGAGGAGGCAATAAAGTTTGGAAGGAAAGGGACTGAAGGAAGGAAGAAAGAAAGTAAATGAAAGGAAGTGGGATGGAGGTGGTGGCTATGGTGGGAGGAAGAAGAGAGGGAGGAAGAGGAGGAGGAGGGGACAAAAAAGAAAGAATAGGAAAGGAAACACCACTTGTCACATGGACGAAAGAGGAGGAGGTGGAAGAGAAAGAGAACGAAGAGGAGACAAAAAGAGAGAGAAAGAGTAGGAAAGGAAACGCCACTTGTCACGCGGCTGGAGGAGGAGGAGGAGGAGGAGGAGGAGGAGGAGGAGGAGTGGAAGTAGGAGGCGGAGACAAGAAAGAAAGTAGGCAAGGAATCTCCACCTGTCTCCCGAGCCAAGTTTCTCTCGACAGACGCCGAACAAAAGATGTGACGGGGCGAACTGAAGGCCACTTCCTCACCCGTCGACCTGTGCCTCCTGGAGACGACTCAGCCGCCCCGCAACACCCACTGGAACCAAAGAACTAGAGCCGCCAAGGAACGCCCCCACATACATACAACTTACAGACACCCATGAACACTTCCAGGGATTTAGAAAGACCTCATGGGACCCACAAGAAGCAGAAAAGACGTAACCAGAAGTATTTACAGGCAGTTTTTCCAGAGAAATTTAAACTCCAACGTACAGGTGAACTATTTTACAGTCCCATGAACCCACGAATGCTTCCAGGATTCGGAAAGGCCTCATGGAACGCTAAGGAAGCAGAAAAGATGTAGCCAGAAGCACTTACATAGTTTTTTTTAGACAAAAAGGAACATCCCACATGAAGGTCGAATATCTTACAAACATACGAACTCAAGAACACTTTCCAAGAACTCAGGAGTCCCAAAGGATACACAGCGCCAGAAAACATCCACATCCAGCCAATAACACTTCCACATCGCTTCTCATGAAAGCAGTTAATTTTTTAGACGCAATGAAATCATCACTTTAATATCCGCAATCATCCACGAGCATTTCCACGGACTCAGAAAGGTTTCACTGGACCTATAAGCAGAAAAGACTTATATAATTAAAATAACTTCCAGACCAGAACGTTTCCAGGCAACCGCAGCCACTGCACACAAAACTATTTACAGAACGTTTCCAGGACCCACAGGCGGCATAACAAACCCAGAAACCAGACTAACGACACTTCCAGCAACCCATGAACGAATCTCCTAAAACAAGAACGTTTCCAGACACTCAGCAGGGTCCAGCAGCGCCCGTGGCTCCTGTCTACCTAAAAGAAGACGAAACGTTGGCTGCCGGAATAACGGCCGCCTTAACAAGGAACTTCGGCTCTCTGAAGGACACGACGTAAAAATTCAGACTCTCATGTAACCGAGGGACTCCGGAGAGAGAGAGAGAGAGAGAGAGAGAGAGAGAGAGAGAGAGAGAGAGAGAGAGAGAGAGAGAGAGAGAGAGAGAGAGAGAGAGAGAGAGAGAGAGAGAGAGAGATAAAGAGTTGGCAGTCCGGGAAAAGTTTCTCAAGACTCCCACTTCTCCGGTAAGATGAAGGTTGGCCATAAGGCAGTTCCTTCTCTTTCCCGCTTCTTTTCTTTCCTTGCACGGGAACACCTCGCGTAAAGACATTATTTCGTGTATCTTGGAAATCCGACTGAGTGAGGTGGAAGTGTCTGGAAGCTGAAAGTTTTGTGCACGACTCGCACAAAAATTTAACTGTCAAATATGCTTTTCTAAGCAATCGATTGTGTGTGTGTGTGTGTGTGTGTGTGTGTATATATATATATATATATATATATATATATATATATATATATATTATATATATATATATATATATATATATATATATATATATATATATATATATATATATATATATATATATATATATATATATATATATATATAGTTTGTTATTTTGTCGTTTCCTCATATTTTCAGTGGTGATTTTCCGGACACCTCTATTTCCCGAGGATTGATCTAATTGGCAGTTTTTTTTTCTTTCTTTCTTGAAAGGGAGCGAATTTTTCTTGATAATATTTTGTGACATCATGTTGCGTTTTCTCTTCTTTGAGAGTAAAGTCGATTACAATTTTTTTTTACTCTTAAGACGCAGATGTTTTTGTAGATTTGTTTTCATTTGCTTTGATTGGCAAGTTTTATTATAAGTTTACTTTTATTTTTTACTCTATTTGGAAGTGGTTTTGGGTGAGCTGGGTTTTAAGGTTTCGAGTCCACTGGTGACATTGGTGACACTGGTGACACTGTTCACTTTCACCTGCCACGCCACGCTCACGTCCCGCACGGGGCGCCGCGGCCCTTCACCACAACCAGCTAAGAAAACTTGGACTCTTTATTGGGATAACTTTTTATTAATATTAGCTTTTTTTCTTATCTGATTCCCTTGACAAGGATTTAAGCTTATTTGCTAATTTTGTTTCTCTCTCTCTCTCTCTCTCTCTCTCTCTCTCTCTCTCTCTCTCCTCTCTCTCTCTCTCTCTCTCTCTCTCTCTCTCTCTCTCTCTCTCTCTCTCTCTCTCCTCTTTCTTTCTTTCTTTCTTTCTTTCTTTCTTTCTCTCTCTCTCTCTCTCTCTCTCTCTCTCTCTCTCTCTCTCTCTCTCTCTCTCTCTCCTCTCTCTCTCTCTCTCTCTCTCTCTCTCTCTCCCCTGAAGCAGATGAAATAGGAAGGAATATTTCGCCTTATATGTATTTCATAAATTCTATTTTTTGGAATATTTTTTTCCTAAAATGCCTTTTCCTTTAGTTATTTGATATATTTTTTTCTTTCTGTAATACTCGCAGCGAGCATCATGGAAGTGCTGCTTCACGTGGCGGTATTGTCAGTGCGTTGCTTTCATCTCGTAATGAAAAAAAATCGATGTTGCTGTTATGTATTTGTGTGTATTTAATCTGTTTCATGTTTTTGGGATTCTTTTTAACCCTATGTATTTTCATTTAGAAAAATATTTCATGCATTTAATGTATTTTATTTATTTATCTTTTTATTTATTTATTTTTTTTGCATTTTTAACCTTGTATAATCTTATTTTTATGAATATCCTATGTATTCAACATAATTTCTTTGTGTTCTTTCTTTGTGCGAATTATTTTCCATGCAATTTGGTCAACTTTTTTCCAATAGGCATAAAAATAATGGGAGAAAGAAAGCTCTTTTTTTCGTGCCCTGAATGATGGAGCACGAGTAATTTACTGCATATTTTCATATATTACTCTGCACTTTTCGTTTGATTTCAGATTTCATTCGTTGATTAGGAAATGAACGAAAAAATAGCAGAATCCAGACTTTGGTGATGTAAATTCAAATTGCTTGATTACTCCAACATTTCCACATATTTCGTTGTTCTATATATATTTTTCCATTGTATGAAACGTAATTCAGAATATTAGTTTCCCTGTGAATGAAAAATGAGGAACATTCGATATTTGGATAGTATTTAGTATCCTGCATCTATTATTATGATTACATTGTGTCGCAAACAATCTCGTTAGGGCCAACAAGTAATTATTTTAGTTAATGGCCAAGGTCAACAAGACTGCAAAAAAAACAAAAACAAAAAAAAATAAAGAAAAAATAGAGATAAAAGGTCCACTGAAGATACCAATTAATAATAAAAAAAAAAGAAAGCAAGCCTAGAAATACGAAAAACTTGTAACTT
>NC_087173.1:7455485-7477985 GCF_035594125.1 Scylla paramamosain
CAAACAACACTAACAAAACACAAGCAAATCCCACAATCCACATAACCTAAACCATCAAGCGACAAAGCCAGGCATCATAAGGACACGCTGACGAGAAACCCTTACTCCCACGCTTCTCCAAGACTCGATCGGCAAGGCGTCACTTAGCCTCCGCCACGCCTTCCGCTTCTCCCACGTCTCCATTAGCGGCAGGAGAGGACGCGGGGGGGGGGGAGGAGGCGAGAAGGGACGCAAAACAGGATTACACGCCTTGCAAATCCCGCAGGAAAAACCGAAGCGGGAATCAGCGTGGAAATGAAGAAAAAGTGATGTAGTTATCGCACTTTATTATCGTTAAGAAGGAAGCTGAAGAGAGGGAGTTAAGGGGGGAAGTCTCTCTCTCTCTCTCTCTCTCTCTCTCTCTCTCTCTCTCTCTCTCTCTCTCTCTCTCTGAAGTATATATATATTTTTTTCTTCTTCAATTTCTGGTACTTTGTCAGTCTCTATTTGTCTGTCTCTGCCTCTGGTTATTGTCATGCTCTTTCTGTGTCCGCTTCTCTATTTGTCTGCGTCATTTTCTAGCTGTTTGTAAGGTTGCCGCAGCCTCCTCGCGTGTTTGCTTTCCTTGCTTGTGTGTATGTTTCTCTTTGTGGGCCTCTCTCTCTCTCTCTCTCTCTCTCTCTAAAGCCTGAAGCATCAGTTTTCTTATTTCCTTTCTCCCCCAGATTAGCATTAATTCCTCCACTCTTCTTTCCTCGTCTTTCTTTTGTCTTTCTCTTCGGGCCAAGACAAACACACCTCCTCCTTCTTCTCCTCTTCCTACTGCTCTTCCTCCTCCACTTCCGTCGCACACTCGTCTTTCTCCCCCAACTCCCCTTTCCTCCCCCTCTTCCCACTCCTTTCCTCCACACTCAAACTTACCTAAAACAAACTCACTTTTTCTTTCCCCCGAGTAGCTATTAAGTTCCCAGACGCGCAATACTCGTGGGTGGGTCTCGATAAAGCAATAACGTGAAAGCTGACCAACGGGTGAGGCTGCCGTTTGGAGCTTGTGAAGTTGTAGGGACGTGAAGTTGTAGAGATGTTTGTGAAGTTTGTTGTAGAGATGTGAAGTAGAGATGTTTGTGAAGTGAGGACGTCAAATTGTAGAGATGTTTATTTGTGAGTTCGCTAAGATATTTTTTTGAAGTTGTCGATATGTTTGTGAGGTGGTGGCGGTGTTTACGAAGTTGAGATGATGTTTGTGAAGTCGTGGCAACGTCTGCGGTCTTAGGAAAACATCTGTGCGCCAATATTAATAGTAACAGGAACGAAAATGGAAAACTGTGTTTTTTTTTTTTATCTATTTATTATCTAGTCGGTGGCATTCCAGTAACCTCCCCATTTTACATATATCTCATGCAATACGTGGCGTTGATGTGTGATGAGAGAATATAAGTAACAAGTAATAACATAACTTTCCTCGATGCAGCGTTATCAATACAGAAGACAATGCCGAAAATAAAACAGCTTTAGTCGGTATTAAAATGTGACTTATAAAAGAACGAGGAATAAAGCTAAACCTCTCAAATATCTTCCAAGCTTCAGCAAACCCTCCTCTTCCTCCTCCTCCTGCTCCTCCTGCTGCTGCTGCTCCTTCTTTACTTTCTCCACCTCCTCTTACTCCTCCTCTTCTTCCTGCTCTTGGTCCTCCTCCTCCTCCTCCTCCTTCTTCTCCTTCTCCTGCTTTTGCTCTTCCTTCTCCTCCTACTCTTCCTCCTCCTCCTGCTGCTGCTCTTACTGCTCCTCCTCCTCCTATTCCTACTCATACCACTCTTCCTCCTTCTCCTCCTCCTCTTCTTCCTCTTCGTCCTACCCTCTCCTTATCTCTATCCACCAGCCACCTCCTCCTCCCTCCAAAGTGTTTCCCTCCATCACTTCAATTCCAAGCGAGGCGCCTCTTCCTTCTCTTCCCCTCCCCCTCCTCCTCCTCCCCACGTCAAGACCACTCACTGGAGGCGAATGCAAACTTGAGTCGACGCGGTTCGGTCCACATTCCAACACAGTGTCTAGGGTTCAGAATAGTTAGCGTGTGACTCATCTGCATATTTTCCACCTTCGTTGTATGCGCGGCACTTTACGACTGGAAGAGGAGGAGGAGGAGGAGGAGGCTTAATCATTATTCAGTGCACCGTTTACGAATCGATCCATTTTGACGTAGATTTGGTGACGTCACTTTTAAGTTAAGCGCCTTTGGTCTTCACGGGGTGGTTTCCTTTGGGGGTCTATGGGTTCTTTAGGGGGTCTGGGAGGATTTGAAGGACCTTGTTAGTGGGTCTTCAGGGGTCTTCATGCTCTGGGTGTGTTGATTTATATCCTTAAGGGGTCTTTCCGAACGTCATGGATACAAAGAGGGCCTTTCCAAGGGTCTTGTAGGGGTTCTCAAGGGGGTCTTCAAGAATTTTTCAAGGGGATCTTTATTGGGTCCTTTACCTGGGCTTCTTATGGTGGTCGTTAAATGGTTTTCATGGTCTTAATTGGTCCTCCACAGGTGTCTTTCTAAAGGGTGTTTCTCCTATCGATTAGTTCACAGTGGTGCATAAGTGAACTCCTCAATATTCTGACACGATTCCTCGATATTTTTGTTTTGTGCTGTCTTTTGAGTTTTTTTTTGTTTTTTTCTCTTAATAATGGTTTGGCGTGTTTCTGATATTACGAGATGTGAGTTTGACTTTACTGTTTGTTTATTGTGGCCATTGGCATAGATACTGTTGTTGTTGTTGTTGTTGTTGTTGTTGTTGTTGTTGTTGTTGTTGTTGTTGTTGTTATTGTTGTTATTGCTGTTGTTCTCCTTCTACAAGAACAAAATCACCATCAACTTTTTTCTTCTTCTTCTGCCCCATTTGATCTTGTTGTCATAGTACTAAAACAAATCAGTTAACCAATCAATCATAAGCATATTTTCTCTCTCTCTCTCTCTCTTTCCTTTCAATGTACGTTTAATACTCCCACATCTGCTATTCTTGATTTCTTTTGTGTATTTCTTTCACTTTTCCTGCCTTTTCTACATCATTTCATTTCACAGCAATTCCTAACTCAAAGTGCTAAACGCTTCTAGTTTTTAATAACCAACTACGCTTCTTTAATTTTTTATCTCCTCCGTTTCACGTGTATAACAGTGCTTTTCTTTACTTTACCTTGCCTTCTTTTCTCTTTTATATGTATTTTTCTTTTTCTTTCTCCATTTTACATTTACGATGCTTAAGTAATTTCTTTCTAAACACTTTTTGCTATTTTACCGTAAAATCACGTTCCTTTACTTTTTAAACAACCTCTTAACACGTAGCCCCTCCTCCTCCTCCTCTTCTTCCTTCTCTCTCGCCGCCTTCCACTCTCTTCGCAAACCTTCTTTCTCTCCGTTTTTTTTTCTTTCCAACTTTTTTTTTTAATCCTCCATCCGCTTTCTCTTTTTTTTTTCTTTCCTTCGGTATATGAATATTTTTCTTTTAACAGTCTTCTTCGCATTATCCTCCCTTTATTTTTTTGTGTTATGTCTTCTTCCTCCTCCTTCTCTTTCTCCTCCACTTGCCCTCTTCTTTCTTATGCATACGTGTACGTATTTTTCCTTCAATAGTCTTCTCTTTTATCATAAATTTCTAACCTTCCTTCACTTTCCCTTTTATCTTCTTCGTATTCTCGTTATACCCTCCACCTTCTCCCTCTGCTGTACGTAATCTCTTCAGCATTATTCTCTCTTCACCAGTATCCTTCTCTTTATTTAGCATTCCTCAGCCTTCTCCGTTTTCCTTCCCTCCTCCTCATTCTTCCCCTTTGCCCTATTCTTCCTGCTCTTCTTTCCCCAACATACTTTTCTATTCAAACGTCTTTTTTCTTGACTTTAAGTTGCATTTCTGTTTTCCTTCTTTGCTATCTTCCTGTGCCCTCCATCTTGCTCCCTTCCTCCTGCTGCTCTCCTTCTTCTGCTGCCCTTCGCCAGTGCCCTCCACCTCCTGCTCCACCCTGCTTTCCCAGCCACATCGTCAACAGCGGCAGGCGTACGTGGATTAAATATCTTTGGTGAAAAGCTTGCGTGTTGCGGAAACCTTTGATGGGAGAGAGAGAGGCCCACCTGCAATGCGGCGGTCAGGGAGGGTATTATGTCAACCAGCAAGCCTCTACACACTTCCTCCCTCACCCCCCCCTCACCTCAGCTCACCTCATACCGGGCTCCCCTCTTCCTTTCCCCCTCATAGCTTTCAATACCATGTTTTACTTACCTTCCCTCTATGTGTGTGTCAGTCATGCACACACGCATTCTCTCTCTCTCTCTCTCTCTCTCTCTCTCTCTGTTTACTAACTCTCTTCCTTTCTTTTCTTCTTCTTTACTCTTTCCTCAATTCCTATCTCCTTTCTCGACTTGCTTCACTCTTTTTCCTAGCTCCTCCGCCTCCTCCTCCTCCCCCTCCTCCTCCTCCTCCTCCTCCTCCTCCTCCTCCTCCTCCTCCTCCTCCCCCTCCTCCTCCTCCTCCTCCTCCCCCTCCTCTTCTCGAGCCGAAGTTGTTTGTTACATGTTTGCCTGGCTTACTTGGCTGCCTTCCTGTTTTGTGGTGTATATGAATGGTCATGAACGTGTGTGTGTGTGTGTGTGTGTGTGTGTGTGTGTGTGTGTGTGTGTGTGTGTGTGTGTGTGTGTGTGTGTGTGTGTGTGTGTTGTGTGTTTGACTTTGATATTTTCTCCTTTTTCTATAACGACTTCACCCCCACAAAAAAAAAAAAAAAAAAAAACACTGCAAACAGAAAGTACATGTTTTTTTTTTATATGAGGAAATGGAAAAAGTTTATATATTTCCTTTTGAAATGAAAAAAAAACATTTACAAATATGCCGGTAAATGGTTTTTCTCTTTTTTTCTTTTCTTTCTTTTTTCTTTTTTTCGTATCTATAAAACTGAGTATTGCATTACCATCTTATTTCATCTATTATTAGCGACCATTGATTTTCTTATCTTACGTATTGTATTATCAAGTTCTTATTCAGCTATTATTAAAGACTATTCATTTTCCTATCTACGTATCATTATTTACCTTCTGCCTATCACGTGGTTACCATTTACCTGAAAAATGAAACCAACTGACGGTGAAACTAACGGACGAATGCCACCCAAGAATTCACAATCTCATCTCCCGCTTCGTCAGCATGCGAGGGCTTCCAATCGCCTTAATATCGTTATAGTTTTTACCTCCCCCTTCCCCACCTCTCTCTCTCTCTCTCTCTCTCTCTCTCTCTCTCTCTCTCTCTCTCTCTCTCTCTCGATAATAATAATCCTTTGCAGCTTTATCAGTTTTATTATATTACACTGAACTGCATCCAATAAACAGGAGGAGGAGGAGGAGGAGGAGGAGGAGGAGGAGGAGGAGGAGGTGCACAAACAAACATCCTTCCCCCCAATACAATTAAACTTAATTTTCGGGTCCGAGTCTTGAGTTCGGCTCAAGTTCGAAACTAAATGCGTAGCAGGAGAGGTCAGAGCCATCAAAGAAGAGGTCAAAGGTCACGCCTGGAGGTCACGAAGGAGAGGAGGGAGGCATACAAGCGTGAAGGAGGGTGAGAGAGAGGGAGGGAAGGAAAAGGAAGAGGGCTTTGGTACACTGAAACAAAAGATTAGGTTAGCTTCGTTTTAAGACTTTTCTTTCGTCTCATATCACAGTTCCAATTGTGTTCTTTTTTCTTCCCTGCGTTGGATTCAGTCTTTCTTTTTCTTTTTTTTTTTTTAGTTCCATTAAAACTGGCATACTCTCTCCAGTCTTGAAACCAAATAGACGCGCATAAGCCGTTTGTAGAAGTCTCCCAATCATATATACATATATATATATATATATATATATATATATATATATATATATATATATATATATATATATATATATATATATATATATATATAATATATATATATATATATATATATATATATATATATATATATATATATATATATATATATATATATATATATATATTTATTTTTCATCATTGGATCCGTTTTTCTATTGTTACTTTTATGGACTTTAGTTTTAATTTTGAAGTCTCCACTGTAATTCATGTTTCAGACGAAAGATTTAGTTCGTTTCGTGTTGTCTCTTTTCCTTCGTCTCATATCACGAATGCAATTGTTTTTTCTTTTCCTGCGTTGGCTTCAGAGTCTCTTGTGTTTTCCTCGACCTCGTTGTTGTTATTTTTAACCTCCATTACAACTGACACTTCCTCCAGCCTGAGAATTAAAAGGACACACATAAACTGTTTGTAGAAATCCTCTAATTATGTTGTTTTTCGAATTACTTTCTTTTAGGGGACTGCGTGTATGAGTGTAGGCAATTTATTATTTCCACCCCACTGCCAACAAATTATGAACGAACGCACGGACCAGCTGGAAATGATGAAAAATGAAAGGACAGAGTCACTTCCTGATTTTCTGATAGACGAGTACACCTCAAATTTAATTTACAGGTAGGCGTGCTATTTATTAAGTTCCCTCAGGTGTAGGAGACCACGTACATTTAAATTTCATCCTATATATAGCTATTCATAATTTTCCCCACTACATGAGCCCTTTACTGCAAGACAAGTTTTGTTTCCTTTAATACCTATCAACTTTTGACACATTATATTTGTGCTAAGCTCTCGTAAATATTTCCGTAACGTAAAAAGACAATATTACTTTGCTTTCTCTCTTTTCTTTTCCTACGTCTCCATGCAAACACTTCTTGCACTGGTCGAGAGGCGAAGGAAGGGCGGCCATAGCAGTAAAGAGTTAAATCACATGCGAGTCAAGTACCTGAATATTGTTAATTTCATAAACAATCTGCTTAAATCACTGACTCAACTTTTGGAAAGTTTGAGAAGAAAACTAATTTTTCTTTTCTTTTGATTAACTGCTATTTGGCACATCTTACCTTAACTAATAACCACTCTGAGACATCTTTTCTTGTTCTATAGACGCTTCGAAACATAATACTAATTAGAAATGGATAAATCTATTCTTTTAATCCCCTTCTTTATTGCAGACACAAACATTCCTTACATTACTTCTAGCGCTGTGAATTATTGTATATCTTACTGAAAGAGTTATTAAAGCCTGAAAAGCTGATGCAAGTTTTAAACCACTCACACTCTTGACGTGACAAAGGCAAATATATCAACAAATGCGCCACGTAGTCAAAGTAGAAATCCAGAACTCGATGGTAATTCACACATACATCTTGTTTGTGAGCGTGACGACACAGTAATAATCTATTTTCCAACACTGTAATGGAATACGACATCCATTCACTGTGGGTCTATTAATCTTTACTAACTCATTATTTGCATGTGTATCTACTTGCTTATTTCTTATTTACCTGTCAACGAAGGTGATGATGAAGGGACGCGGAAGGGAGCCGAAGAAGAGGGGAAGAAGGTAATGGTAGTGAGGTTACTCTACTGATCACCACCCTCCCCTCTCCCTCAACTTCCCCTTTTTCTTTTTCTTCATTCTTCTTTCTTCTTCTTGTCTTCCATTTATATCTATTGTCGCTTTTTTGTTTCTAGTTCTCTCATTCCTTTGTTTTTTTTTCTTTTTTTTCGTCTTAGTTTTTCTTTTTTCTCTCCTCTTGTCTGTTTCTTACTTTCCGTGTTTACTCCACCTTTTCTTGTTTTCTCTTGCTGTCCTTTCTTTCTTCTTTCCCTTGTTTTCTTGTCTTTTTCCCGTCTTCTGTCATCGTGTTTATTTATCCTTTCGTTTTCCTCGTTTACTCCTCCCTTTCCTGTGTCATTTCCTTTGCACACCTTTTTTTTCAGTAAAGTTGTAGTTTTATTTTCGTGACTCTCTCTCTCTCTCTCTCTCTCTCTCTCTCTCTCTCTCTCTCTCTCTCTCTCTCTCTCTCCCTCCGTTCCCCTTTACACACATAAAGGCATCACTCCTACGATATTTGCCATTCACGTGCAAACACAAACACACACACACACACACACACACACACACACACACACACACACACACACACACACACACACACACACACACACACACAAAGAAAAAAAAAAACAAAGGAAAGACACAAGAACACACTCACAAACACATGCATAAAAACCATCCACGCACCGTACCCTTACAAACACGCCCTATTGTACCATCACGAACTCACACGGTACGTACCTTTCCCATGCATGCACAGCTACCGGGACTTAACTTCTTTTTTCCTTTTCTTTTTCTTTTTTTTCCCCCTCTCTCGGACAGGTCAAAGAGTGCACTATTACACGAAATCTTCCGTCTCTTTGACCTTCTCTGACGCCACAATTTTCGTTTCCCCCGGCGGCCCCTGACCTGATTTAGGAAGCCTGGAGTGTTCCCTGATGTTATTACGAGCTCTTCGTCAACGTGGCTGCAACGAATAATACGCCACAGCCAGGCAGGGGGACTACAATTACGGAAATTAGATGACGCAAGCCAGCTCCCATTAAGCGCATGCAGATATCCTAGGGCCATTTTTTTTCTCAGTTTCCCCTCTCCTCGTTTTCTTTGTGTGCTGCGTGAATGTGCCGATGTAGGTGGTTTCTGTAGCGGTTTAAATTGCCTGGGAATGAGCAACAGTGGGTCATAAAACCGTAAGTTCCTTGGAAAGTATAGAAGACGAAGATTTCCAATTCAACTCTGTTTTATTCCGCCTTGTTCCCTGTGTGTGTGTGTTCCATGCGTGTGTTGTTGTGCAGTGGCTTAGAGAGTCTGATATGAAATTGTAACCTCTTGAGCAAATACAAGACAAAAGCAGATTTTTCCAACTCAATCCTGTTCTCTTTGCCTTGTGCTCTGTGTGTGTGTGTGTGTGTGTGTGTGTGTGTGTGTGTGTGTGTGTGTGTGTGTTACATGAATGTGTAGGTGTTGTGTAGACTAGGCACGAGTTTAGGTTGTGAGAAGCAAGGATATGACAGGAAATCATCACCTCTTGAGTAGGAATAATAAAAGATATGTAGTTTTTTTTTTCATTCAATTTTCTTTGTTATTGGTGGTTTACGTGAGTGTATTGGTGTTAATATAGTGGTCTTGAGTCTGAAAAGCAGCTTAGGGTGTGGAGAGCAAGGGTATAATATGAAATCGTCACTTCTTGAGTAGGGACAATAGTAAAAGTGTTTAGTTTTATTTTTTGTGTTTTGCGTGAGTCTGTTGGTGCCGTGTAGTGGCTTAGAGAGTCTGGGTACGAGTTTGAGTTAGAAAGCAAGAGACGTTGTTTAGTTTTCTTGCAACGCTAAAATTTCAACCGGTGACTCAGTCTTTCAAGGTGTAGTTATAGTGAATGTGGACGAATTGTGTGTGTAGAATGTAAGGATTTAATACACACCGTCACCTGTCCAGCTGCCGTCATGAAGTTAAATTATTTTAATTTTTATTAACCTCTGGTAAAAAAAACAAACAAAAAAAAAAAGCCTCCCCAAAATATAATAAAAACACTGCAGGTTAATTACAGGTATCGTACGCACTGCCGTGTATGTTAATGACTTTAATTAAAATTGGCGTTTAATAATTTTCCGCTATAATTTCGAGTCATTCCTAACCTTTTATATGCAAAGCTAGTGACCTCGCTGGCTGCAAGAGAGTCGAGTGGGGACATAACTCTAACCTAACGTAATCGAGCATAACCTACTTTAATGGCGTAATTAAGACAACCGTTGTGTCCTTTTTGACTTATTCATAACTGCTGTCAAAACGCCGCGCAGGTAACACTCCCTCACCTGCCGTTGACTGAGAGCCTCACCTGAACACCTGAATCCCTGCTGACGTAGTAATGGTGTGAAAGGAAACATGAGGATAACGCCTTACCTCTCTCTCTCTCTCTCTCTCTCTCTCTCTCTCTCTCTCTCTCTCTCTCTCTCTGTGTGTGTGTGTGTGTGTGTGTGTGTGTGTGTGTGTGTGTGTGTGTGTGTGTGTGTGTGTGTGTGTGTGTGTGCGCCAATTAACTCACGTGCGCAGGCAAAGTGTGGACCCATGTACGAGGTGTTATTGCATACACACCCACACACACACACACACACGTCTCAGGCGGTGTGTGTGTGTGTGTGTGTGTGTGTGTGTGTGCGCGCGTCCATTACCTTGATGTGTGCACGTGCTTGTTAAACTAATTGGAGAATAATTACTAAGCAAAATTACCCCTCACGTGTTGTCCTCCCAGTCTCCCCCCCTCCCAGCAACACCACCACTACCTACAACTTTCTCAGCCACTATTCCAAACTACTACTACTACTACTACTACTACTGCTACTGCTACTGCTACTGTTATTTTCCTCGGGTACAGCAGACAATAATGTAGTTGTTTTATTTACGTACGTTGTTCCTGTAGTTAGTTCATTGATGGTCACCATAACTACCACCACAAATATTCCTTCTCCTCCTCCTCCTCCTCCTCCTACTACTACTACTACCACCACCACTACTACTACTACTACTACTACTACTACTACTACTACTACTACTACTTGGCCTTCAACAAGAAG
The DNA here is from genome assembly GCF_035594125.1 of Scylla paramamosain. Classification (NCBI taxonomy): domain Eukaryota; kingdom Metazoa; phylum Arthropoda; class Malacostraca; order Decapoda; family Portunidae; genus Scylla; species Scylla paramamosain. The sequence continues at coordinate 7,465,967 of NC_087173.1, forward strand.
AAGAAGAAGAACAACAACAACAGCAACAATAAAATCATAAAAATAACAACAAAAATAGCACCACCACCACCACTACAATTAGTACCACCATTAACACCCCCACCACAAAACTGAACGCTTCTCCACACACTAACCTAATTTTCTCCCTACTCGTGGCCAACTCCATTTCACCCACTCCTGCATCTCACTTTGGCAAGAAAACATCAAAGGTTCCTCAGCGCAGCACGGGTACTTGACTTGCGGGACGCTCTACTCTTACTAGAATCTTGTCTGCTGGAAAGGACGCAAGGGATGTGGTGGCTGGGGGATGGGGGGAAGCCTGAAAGGGGCGTTGTAGTGTTAGAGTGGGCGTGAGTGTGTTGAGGACGTATTTTATTCTAGAAGGGACTCGGCTTTTCATAGCGGTGGCTGTAAATGTAAGGATAAGGGAAGTTTGGGGTTGTGTATATCGTGGTGTTGGTGTGAGGGAAGCCTTGTTTTGGTGTCCCAGTGGTGCATGGGACTTCTGGCGTGTTTTATTTCGGGTTTTGTTTTGTTTAGTGCATGGAGATACGGAGACATGTGCGATGTGATGATGTTGAGTTATTGTCGTCACTACTACTACTACTACTACAGTGGCTTCTATTGGTTCTACTACTACTACTACTAGACAAGTAATACCGATAAAAGCAAGTTACTTTTTTTCATACGAGCTTCATTTCTCAACATCACGCACAAACTCTTCCACTAAACCAGGGAAACAAGAACTGATGCGCCTTAAAAGAAGACATAAACCCCATTTTCTTTACGACACTCTTTACTCGTTATCTTGGAAGGGAATTCAGACTCATTTCGTTTATGTCGTTAGGACGAAATCCCGTTCACTACCTCTTCCATTTTCCTTATGACGCTCCTTTCCCCATTTTCTTTGCTTTGCTCTCTTCCCTTTTCTTCATCACGCCCTCACGCTTCCATTTTCTTTAATCGGAAATGGTTGGCCAACTTCATAATTTCCGAGTCGTTGCCCGCCACGGAATTAGTCTCGGCTTATCTCCGCGGCCAGGAAATAAAAGGATGACTCGCTGTCTTAACACGTTCCGGTCGATGGCGGCTTTCGTCTCGTCACAAGAGAAGATAAACGAAATTCTATTAAAAGTATAAAAAAAAAAAAAAAGCGGAGTGAATGATGTACAGTCGGGATGCCAAGTGAAGTCGCAGCTCATTCATTTTTTTTCTTTTCGTTTGAAGCAACATCACTTAGTACTGTGACTATACCAAGATGTTGAAAATCATCATTGAAAAATAGTAAAATAAGGCTTTCTTAATACATTCCTGGCAATATGCTTTTTTTCTTTTCTCTATAATTGTTTAAAAAAATATATATACAAAAACTTAGGTTACTGAAAATCGCCATTAAAGGAAAAAAAAAAAAAAGAAAAAAAATCCTATTATATTCCAATGGTGTGTCTTTTTCTTTACAAATGAAAAAAAAAAAATTCTGCAATAAAACTTAGGATACTGTAAATCTATACACGAAAAAATAAATAAATAAAACACTTTCCTGCCAATGATGAAAAAAAATTCCACAACAAATAAAAAATAAATAAATAAATAAAAAACTTGCAAACGTCCATTACTTGTTCGCTTGTTGTTTTAACGCTTTCTTCTCTCACCAGGACTGTCCCGCGGCCCACCAGAGTGATTAGCCGAAGTGTCATGGATGCTTTCCCCACTGATGATGTAGAATTATTGTTAAACTCTTACTAAAACCTTAAAAAAAAAAAAAAAACTCATAAAACTCAAATGACTTCCACTAAAGACAGCTGAAGGTAGTGGAGATAAAGCATACAGGCATTAGAAAACACCGTCCTCTGTCTTAGATAAGTAAAAAAAAAGAAGAATAAGAAAATATATAAAAAAGTAAAACAAAATAAATAAAAAAGATAAATAAAAAAACCTTAACCAACCAGTAATCTCCTCTTTTCCTTACATTAACGAAGAAAACCACACCAAGATAAAGATATAAAAAGTCAAATGGCTTAGGATATCGGAAACCGCTATTCAAAAACATATACAACACCTTTCACATGTAATTACCTGTTTTAGTGCAATGATTCTTTCTTCCCCCCACCACAGAAACCTTCACAGTGGATCAATATATTGGGTCCTCAGTACATAACCTGACCTGATTCTCGCCTCGGGGAAACATTAACAGCGGGCAGTTGCTACATGTTTGAAGTGTGTAGTGTTTAGGCGCCTTTCTGTAAAACGTTCATAAAACACAGCAGGGTTCTGGTGAGAGGGAGGTAAGGACCCGCTGGTTTTTGCCCTACAACGCAAACTGGACCAGGGAGTAATGGTTTTTTAGTAACAGTATTCGCAGACCAGTCTATTGTATACTTGCATCTTTTACTTTACTTGCTATTTTTATTTTATTTCATTTTATTTATTTATTTATTTTTTTTTGATGAACATTAGTGTTAGCATTTATGTGAAGTCTAGTAAAAGTATTCATTATTATTATTATTATTAGTCTTGGTATTTGGTTAGTTTGTCTCTCATAGTGTATTATTCTTTTGTCATCAAGGTTTGCATTTGGTAAGGCTGCGTTTTCCACCGGATTGAAATTAGTGTTAAGCATTGTTGTTGTTTTTGTTGTTGCTATGATAACTGTTACTATCATTGTTATTGTTGTTTCTACCACCGTCATCATCAACATCATCATCCTCACTATGATTGCACATAAAAGACTAAAAGACTATATTATTAAACTTCACAAGTATAAAAATATTCTTACGTCTTAATTAAGAAACAAGATTTTTTTATATAATCTACCCCATGGTTTCTGAATAATAGCATTTCTAAAGGACTAAAACAACACATTATTTAGAGTGAGTAGCATGAAGCATATTCTCAAGCCATAATTAAGTGATGAAATCTTTCTGCTTCTTTTCATAACCCATTATAACATCCTAATTAAAAGCACAACAAGGATTCTAACGCGTTATTTGTGTGAATGTACTTAACGCAGGAAAGCAAATAAGAGACTGAAAATAATGAAATATCCTGAATGAAAACAACTGTTGATGTAATTACTGCGTTATGTGTGGGAGCATTGTGTTATAGTCTTACTTCTTTTATTAGCGTAGTCTCTCTCTCTCTCTCTCTCTCTCTCTCTCTCTCTCTCTCTCTCTCTCTCTCTCTCTCTCTCTCTCTCTCTCTCTCTCTCTCTAAGATCTCTCTCTTTTCATGTATTTCTTAAAGTCAATTGCTCTCACTCGTCCTATTTCTCTTCTCGGTCATCGTCCTTCTCCTCTTTCCCATAGTTCTCTCCTCTTACCCTTTTCAACCTCTCGCTTTCCATTCTTACGAGGACCACTTCACTTTCCATCACGGCTCTTGTCTAATCTCAATCTCACAATAAACTCTAAGATAAGACTGACCTACATTTCACTTACTAAAATGTATGCGATACCAGACAATTTTCCTTCCTCTTTGTTATTATTGGACGCCAGAAGAATGCGACGTCTGGTTTGGATGGATTAAGTTGGCTTATTTCAGGATAAAAAAAGACGAGCGAGGAGTTAACTGTTAGCGAGCGAAGGCAATGAAGATTTGACAAATGTTACTCGTTTGCGAATGAGGACAATGGTAGATTATGTGGGTCACGCGACAAACAAATGCATAGAGAAGCCCGCGACAAAGAAAAATGCGAATCCATACTTCCATTATGCTTTCAGGGCAATAGTAGCTGCGAAGAAAAAAAATTATGTAAGAGTGAAAAAAAAAAAAAAAATAAAAGATAAAAGATACATTTAAGGGAGAGCAGTAAAAGGACACTTAGCAATACAAATAGAAAGCACTTAGAACGAAATACTGTCGCAAACACGGATGCTGACAGTCAATTTGTTGCTAAAATTCAGTTTCGTCACTCCAAGACTGGAACCACATGATAAAAAATGAAAAAAATAAAATAAAATACAATCAATAACACGATTACGACCTCCACACACACACACACATTCGAGCCACGTGACCTCGCTGACACGGCGTTAAAACACCGATCACTCCACCCCAAATAATCAGGATAATTGCACACCAAAACATGCTCTGCTCAACACGTCAGTCACAGTCATTTTGCCACCTGATGACACGCGAACATTGTAACACCGCCACTGAAGCTAATTGATCCACGTATTCCTGTCGTGTTTTGAAACGTGCGGCAAACTAGCGCAGCATTCGTTCAAAAACCCTTATTTGATTGCGAGGAACAGAATTATCTAAATAGAAATAATCTGATATCTTATAATTCAATAGTTTTGGTAACAATACATTACATTTGCGGCACGGGAATGTGTAGACCAATCAGCGAGTGAGACCATCAGACAGTGGCAGCGATACCACATTCAAACGTCAACAAATAGCAAAATTATTGACAATTGTTGACACGTAGTAGAGGAAGTATATTAGTGAGGCCACCAGGAACTCCCGCTCACTTGTGACACTAACACACCAAAGACAGAAGAGGGAAACTCAGGGTACTCACAGGACACACAGGACACACAGGGTACTCATGCGGACACAAAATAAACTATCAGGAACTCCTCACTAGCTCACAACACTAAGGACCGCTTCTAAAACACTTCTGCGCCGCACGTCCACTACTTTCAAAAGGCTCTAGTTAAGGCTACACGAGTTTTTAAAGGTGTTTTTACAGTTTTAGTGGCAGATTGACAAGCTTTCTATATCATCAAAAGGAGAAACAGTCTTGAGAATACGACTAATGATCTCTGTGGCCTTGGAAAATAGTCGTGGTGAGGGAACAGAGAGTTTCTGAATAGGGAGCCCCGCTGAGAGAAACCCAGCAACACAACACACTCGGTACTCACACGGACATATGATAGATGACCGCCTTCACTCCCCGCGGCCGCTCTAGGAAGTTGTAGACTCTGGCTTGTGTTTTCCTGTAGCGGACGTCCCGGCGTGAGGTTTTATAGTTGAGAGGCTTCCCTAGGAGGCTCATTCTGGGCTGGTGGAGGCGCGACCCACCCACGCGACCTAACCGACGGAAGTCATGCCCGCTGGAGGAGGAAGAAAACAACAAAGGTTAATTTGAAGAAGGAAACAGTAACAGGATAGCTTATTATACGTAGTGTGTTTTTGTGTTTTGTCAGTAGGATGGCAAAAACAAAGAGTATTAGTGTTGTCAGTTTTCCCAGTGCCCCTCTCTCTCTCTCTCTCTCTCTCTCTCTCTCTCTCTCTCTCTCTCTCTCTCTCTCTCTCTCTCTCTCTCTCTCGTTATAATGATGAAAACACTTATTCTATCCAGTACAGATACGTAAACTACTATTAGTGTAGAAGAGAGAGAGAGAGAGAGAGAGAGAGAGAGAGAGAGAGAGAGAGAGAGAGAGAGAGAGAGAGAGAGAGAGAGAGAGAGAGAGAGAGAGAGAGATGTACCAGTGAGATAGTGTGAAGGTGAGTGATGTTTGTGATAATAACTGTTGTCATGCTCAGGAGGAAGAGGAGAGATAAGGGCGGAAGTGAGGAGAGGGGAGAGGCAGGAAAAAAACTGGTAAGAGGATGAAGAGAAGAGAGGGAGAAGAGGGTAATGAAATGAGAAAGAGGAGGAAGGAGATAATGTGGAGGAGGAGGAGGAGGAGGAGGAGGAGAACGAGGAGGCAGTGGAGAGAGAGAGAGAGAGAGAGAGAGAGAGAGAGAGAGAGAGAGAGAGAGAGAGAGAGAGAGAGAGAGAGAGAGAGAGAGAGAGAGAGAGAGAGAGAGAGAGAGAGAGAGAGAGAGAGAGAGAGAGAATCATTACTACTACTACTACTACTACTACTACTACTACTACTACTACTACTACTACTACTACTACCACCACCACCACCACCACCACCACCACCACCATTACTCCAACAATGTTCTAAAAAATGTATAAATGAAGACACATCACAACTTCCAATTAAAAATGATGAATGAATCACTACATCTTCTACAAACAATATAACAAACAATTCAATGCAAACAAACTTTTCCCAGCTCATTAATATCTCCGCTTTGATTCAACACAGAAAACAAAACACAGCAGCAAAGATTCTATAAATAAGCTAAATCTGGATACTCACGAGAAGAAAGAGATGATCATATTGCAAAAAAAAACAGGTTATTTTGGTTCATTCCTCACCACCTCTTCACCAGGATTCAACATTAATGGTGGGATGAGCTACTGACAACGAGAAAGGAGGAAAGATGTGAAAGGAAGGAAAGTGAAGGACGGGAAGGAAGGAGAGAGGAAGAGAGGAAGGGAGAGAGGGAGGAGTATGTAAAGGAAAAGGAAGGTAGGAAAGAGTGAGGAATGAAAAAAAAAGTGACGAAGAAGGAAGGAAAGGAAGAAATGGGGGTAGGAAGGATGGAAGAAAGAAAGGAAGGAAAGTAGGGGAATAGAGGGATAGACATAAAACATGACAAAAAGAAAAAAAGAAAAAAAATGCTATAAAAAATAAAGAAAAAACGCAGAAACTTTGATTAAAAGTTTAAAAAAATAAAGGGTTAGACTAAAAAAAAAGAAAAATAAATAAATAAAAAGAAAAACAAAATACACCTACAAGTAACACACTCAAAGCTGAATATTAAAATCCCCGAACTAAACACAACACGCACACTGAACAATTTAAATAAACAATAAACGAAACGGGCTAATAAACAGACTAAGCCAATTCTGAAGCAGTAGAGAAGTTAACCACACAGTCAGATTAGATTGCACAAGGTGACCTTAATTCCGGTGTGACCTCAGGAATGTTTCTATGCATGAGCTGGCCCGAGCTAACCTGACCCAATATTGGACGAAGAAAATTAAAAAAACGATGCATATGGAAATTTTAAGAGTCAATAATGAGATTTAAAACAAAGATACATTATTTGAAACCAGAGGACAGTAATTTTTCTACCATTTTGAGTACTTTCTGGTCTCGCCAACCAGACCAACCATGATCTAATTTTGAGAGAGAGAGAGAGAGAGAGAGAGAGAGAGAGAGAGAGAGAGAGAGAGAGAGAGAGAGAGAGAGAGAGAGAGAGAGAGAGAGAGAGAGAGTAAAAAAAAATAGTGATTAGAAAGAAAAATGTAAAAGAAATCTGAAAAGAAGGTATAAAGTGTAAAAAAGCCAAAAAAAAAACAAGTGTAAAAGTAAAAGCGATACAAAATCAGTGCAAAATGACAAAATCAGTGCAAAATGTATCAAAAAAAAAAGACGAGACAAAAAAGTTTAATAAAAAAGCATAGACAAATGCAAAAAAAAAGGAAAAATAAAGAAAAACATAAAAAAGGGACCAAAAACAACGAAAGGAACGAAAAGATAACAAGACAAAAAAGTAAAAAAAAGTATAAAAAAGGAAAAGAGGAAATGCCTAAAAAAGTAAGCAACAAAATTAAACACGAACTGAAAAAGGGGAAAAAAAGAAAAAAAAACACGAAGGTAGCAGGAAATTTCATGCATTGAGGCCCTCGATGTTACGTGAAAGCGAATTAGAATATGCATATGAAACACGAAATTTAAGCAGAGTAAGATGAAGACCGCCGAGGAGAGCTGCTTAATATTCAATGCTCCTGCGGGAACAGTGCTCAGGAAAATGGCCAAATCAATATAGCGAATTAATGCTCCAATATTGAGGCGAGCTAGCACAATGGGGCCTACCGCTGCAGTATTCATTAGCCCCCCCAAAGCGCCCCCCCCCAAAAAAAAAGCAATAACTGAGCATAGATAAAGAGTAGCATAAAAAAAAGATTAACATTTAAGTTTTTGTAAGTGAACACTGAGATATGTGAAAGTAGGTTATGTAGAAGTAGTACGAGGTATACTATTTTAGATTTTTACAGTCGTGTTTCATATATTTAAGCCATGGGTCTGTAGGTAAGGAAGGATTCATTCTCTCTCTCTCTCTCTCTCTCTCTCTCTCTCTCTCTCTCTCTCTCTCTCTCTCTCTCTCTCTCTCTCTCACACACACAAAGGACTGCGCAAGAAAGAGGAAAGAGGAGAAAAAAAAACTGTTGAAAAGACAAAAGAAGAATAGTGAAAAGAGGGGAAGAAATGTGAAAAAAGCAGAAAGACAAGAAAGAAGCTAAGAAGATGAAGACTGAAAAAAAAATTAACGAGGAAGTGCAGTAAGAAGTATGAAAAACGAGAGAAAAAAAAGGAAGAGAAACAGGAGTGAAGAAAAGAAGGAAGTTAGAGAAGGAAGAGGAGGATGAGGATGAGGATGAGAAGGAGAATGAGGAGGAGGAAAAGGAAGAGGAGGAGGAGGAGGAAGAGGAAAATGAGGAAGGGAAAATCACAAAATACCTTGAGAATTCTTCACATACCTCCTGCACACATAACGATCCCCAATTACCTCCACTCATTGAGGAAATTAACACTGCCCTCCTCCACCTCCCTACTTGGCAGTCACTCCATTTCAGGCCTGATGTGTAGCCTTCTTCTATTTGGAGTCCCGAAAGAGAGGGAGAGAGGGAGAGGGAGTGGAAGGGAGGAGACGAGGTTGGGAGTGGATGGATGGAGGGAAGGAGGGAGGGAGAGAGGGAGGGAAGGGAATGGGAGGAAGGGGATGGGAGGGAGGGAAGGGGATGGTGGAGAGAGAGAGAGAGAGAGAGAGAGAGAGAGAGAGAGAGAGAGAGAGAGAGAGAGAGAGAGAGAGAGAGAGAGAGAGAGAGAGAGAGAGAGAGAGAGAATAAAGAGTAAAAGAAGGAAGAGTAAAACAAATATCTATCCTATCCACCCTCCAAACACACACACACACACACACACACACACACACATGAACTTCAATTTTTACGAATCATCCAGAGATAAAAAAAAATAAAATAAAGTGATAGATACTAAAAAAATAATGAACGATAATGACGATGACTACGGCGACGACGATGATGATGATGATGATGATGATGATGATGATGATGATGATGATGATGATGATGATGATGATGATGATGATGGTGGTAATGATGAATAAAAACGTACCTTTCTATGCACGGTGATCACAGAGGTACAAGGGGGTCGTGTGAGACTGAAGGTCAAGGAAGGAAAGAAGGCAAGATGAACACTTCCGGTGGCAAAGTAGAAAATATGACGCATGAAAGAAAATCACGAAAAATCAGTTTAATAATTTGGGAAGGTCACGCATCTCTCTCTCTCTCTCTCTCTCTCTCTCTCTCTCTCTCTCTCTCTCTCTCTCTCTCTCTCTCATACATGGGATTATGCTTTTTGATGCTTATTTCCTTGTTAATGTATTCAAGTTTATTTCTCCATTTCCTCGTCCCACATTTCCTCTTCCTCTTCGCTCCATTTCAGCCTCACCACTTCATTCCGTTTTGTCCAAATACGAAAATAAACCTTTTTTTCATTCGTTCCTTTTTGTAAGGTAAAAAACAACAGAGACTGAATCTGCACGAACTTAATACGTATTCTCTCTCTCTCTCTCTCTCTCTCTCTCTCTCTCTCTCTCTCTCTCTCTCTCTCTCTCTCTCTCTCTCTCTCTCTCTCTCTCTCTCTCTCTCTCTCTCTCTCAGGTCACGTGATACCTAGTAGAAAGAAAACGGGATCCCAAATTTTCTTCCGGGTAGATTAAAGGATTTGCACTTGGGCGTATTTTTTTTTATTCCCAATTTTTCTTTTTTTTCCATTTTTTTTTAGTGGTGGCTGGAGTTCAAAACGATCGTAGGGGTGAGTGCACGCGTGTATGTATGTTTTGCATATAGACAAAGCCTTTACACACACACACACACACACACACACACACACACACACATCGACTCTGAAAAAAAAAAAAAAAAAAAGTTAAGGATGAAAAAAAGCTAAAACGTTGTAAAAATCAAGTGTATATTTTTCTTTAACTTTTTTTTTTAGTGGTGATCATGGAACGCGAAATTTTTCAAAACCTCTGCATAAGAAGGGGTTATATTAAACTGCCTTTTTTTCCCCCTGACTTTTAAATATTTGGTTCCTTTGTAAAAGTACGTAATTCAGAATGAAATGAAAAGACCATTTTAATTTTTGCTTTTTAGTGAGTCAACGAGGAATGGCGGGAATTCTTTACTTATTTTTTTCAGGATAAGAGCTGGGAGGAAAATAAATAGAATACAGAAAAATAGTGTTAATAAAGACTGATAAATACGTACGTTATGTAAGAGGAAATATAACGTAAGAATAAAAAAAGAAAGGGAAGGAATGAAAGGAACAAGAAAAAGGAAAGAAGGAAAAAAAAGTACTGGAATTCAAAGAAAGAAGAAAGAAGTGATGGTAATGTAATTAATAATAAGAGATGGTATAAGATAACGAGAGAGAGAGAGAGAGAGAGAGAGAGAGAGAGAGAGAGAGAGAGAGAGAGAGAGAGAGAGAGAGAGAGAGAGAGAGAGAGAGAGAGAGAGAGAGAGAGATATTCCCCCATCATCAAAGACAAACACACACACACACACACACACACACACACACACACACACACACACACACACACACAGCTATCTATGTTCTGCAGGAATAGTTAAATGATTCAATTAACGTAACAAGCCAGTAAAGACGTTTTGTTGCCACTAAACTTGAACTACAATCGTGTGTGTGTGTGTGTGTGTGTGTGTGTGTGTGTGTTAGCCATTATTCATATTTTTTTTTTTAGTGGGGAGGGGAGCGTGTCTTAGTGTTTACAAAATCTCTCTCTCTCTCTCTCTCTCTCTCTCTCTCTCTCTCTCTCTCTGTGTGTGTGTGTGTGTGTGTGTGTGTGTGTGTGTGTGTGTGTGTGTGTGTGTGTGTGTGTGTGTGTGTGTGTGTGAGCGAGTGTGTGTGTGAATAGAAGAAAGAAGAGAAGGAAGTATGGATGAGGAGAAATAGATGAAAGGTTCGTGTGTGTGGAGGAAGATGAGAGATAACCGAAAAGAAAAATGTAAAGACATGAAGTGGAAGAAATAAGAATGATTCTGGAGAAGCTTGTGCACATAACAGAGAGAGAAAAGTTATGAACGGAAAGTGAAGTGTAGCAAACGAAATTGAAGCGAGGCAGAGAGAGAGAGAGAGAGAGAGAGAGAGAGAGAGAGAGAGAGAGAGAGAGAGAGAGAGAGAGAGAGAGAGAGAGAGAGAGAGAGAGAGAGAGAGAGAGAGAGAGAGAGAGAGACAGGTGAGTAAACGGAAAGACAGGCAACTAGACAATCATAAGAAAAAAAAAAAATCAACCGTGTTTACCATTACAAAATTAAAAGAAAAACTTTCTCTTTTGACACTTCCTTGTGTAACAAAGAAAATTAACGTAACAAAGAAAGACAAAGCGAAACAGACACACAAACAGACAGAAAGACAGACAACCAGACACACACACATCATGAAGGAACAAGAAACAGTTCGTGCTTACAATCTCAACTCGTAAAAAAAAGAAAAAAAATCACGTCTTTTGCACTCCCTCTAAAATAAGACGAAAAGCTTTTAAGATAAGGCTGAGTTAGGTGAGCCAGGCATGAGGAGTGACCTGCAGCCTGTAATCCTGACATGTAATCTAAAAAAATAGCACAGGTCACGCCCTCGTCACGGTATCAGGTCACACGCGAGGCTCTAATTCCTCCCCAGCTCTTCCTCTCCTCCTCCCTCGCGTGACCTTTGAGTGTACGCGTTGGGTAGGGAGGGGGAAAAAAGTTAAATGAAGAGGCATAACGCACAACACGGTAACTCTGGTGAATTTTCTTTGTTTGCGAAGTAGATGAGAGTAAATGAAGAATGAAGAATATGAATAGCGTGGGTGGGTTTTTATTTATATGTGAACTAAGAGATCAAGAGATGGTAAAGGACATCAAGAGAGGAAGAAGTATAGCAAGAGAAAGGGAAATGTAAATCGAAAAAGAGAGAAAACTAAATTGAGTGAGTGAAGTAAAGTAAATCAAGAGGTGGGAAAACCTAAATATAAGGGGAAAAGTAAGTCGAGAAAGGGAAAACCAAATCGAGAAAAGGAAAAATTAATCGAAAGGGAAAAACAAATCGAAAAAAAGTAAATCACGAAAATGAAAAAAAGT